>NC_050068.2:126676669-126811493 GCF_009764565.3 Dermochelys coriacea | reverse complement strand
CTGGAAACTCTTTACAACGAGCAGGTCCGTGGCGGCCACCGAGGGGGCAGATCTCCTCGCGGAGCCCCTGCTACACAACCCCGAGCTCCGTTTGCAGGTGGCAGAGTCCCGCTCGGTGCGCCAGAGGTTGGTCCTGGCGGAGGTCACAAGAGTCGGAGACCTCCTGGACTATGACCGGGGAGATTGGCTGGATCCCCTAACCTTCGCTCAGCGCATGGGGCTTTCCAGACCTTGTACACCCCGAGGCATACTTCAGGAGGTGAAGGCCGTTTTGCCGCCCACTGCTCGGGTTTATCTCGACCGGGTCCTGCATGAGGGCACGCCCCGCCCACCCACTACCCCAGGCCCGCCGGACCTTTTAATTGGACCCCTGCCCCGTGGACCCAACCGATCCCTTCACCCCTTCACTAGAAGCCGGCTGCACGAGATGCAGCCGGTCTGTTTTCAAACCGCGCCAAGAAAACATCTCTACACGCTCGTGCTCCACACCCTTCACGCCCGTACCCTCGTGTCCCGCCCCGATACAAAATGGCGGGACCTCCTGCCACCTTTGGAGGGTGAGGAGCCCCGGTGGGCCAGCCTATATTCCATCTTAGTCCCAAAGCCCGCCGGGGATGTCAGTTGGCGGCTCCTCCATGGAGCCGTGAGCACGGGCGTGTACTTGGCGCGGTTCACCACAATCCCAGACACTTGCCCCTTTTGCGGCGTGAGGGATACCCTGGCACATGTCTACCTGGAGTGTGCCAGGCTGCAGCCCCTATTCCGGCTCCTCACCAATATCTTATTACGTTTTTGGTTGCACTTCTCCCCTCACCTTCTCATTTATGCACTCCCTATCCGTGGCCCCACAAAGTCCCGGGATCTCCTGGTCAACCTCCTCCTGGCCCTAGCTAAAATGGCCATCTACAAAACCAGAGTGAGGAGGTTGGCCGATGGAGTCTCCTGTGACTGTGCGGCCTATTTCCGATCCTCGGTCCGTTCACGTATCCGGGCAGAGTTCCTCTGGGCGGCGTCCTCTGACTCCCTTGACGCCTTTGAGGAGCAGTGGGCGCTGTCCGGGGTTCTCTGCTCGGTGTCCCCGTCCGGTTCCCTTCTTTTGACCCTTTGACCGCACTCCTGTCCCTGTTATTTTATTAGTTGTCCCCCGGAATTTTTTGGGTATCTAGGTCCTGTGGATCCCCCTTTTAGGCTGGGGGGGACCCTTTAGCAGTGGACGGGCTTCGCCCGCCCACTTCCCGGATCCCAATAAGACTGCTCTCCCATAGCCTTCTAGCTTGGAGGGAGGTGGGAAGATGCTAATCCTGCTTCTGTTAGGCCCTAAGCTCTCCCTGCTGCTCCAGCTGCTCCCCTGGCTGGGCCAGACACCCACCCCCCTTCTCTGCTACCTGGTTGCTGGACCCCCCACACTTGGGTGCTGCTACTGCTGCAACTGCAGCCCCGGGGGGGGGGGGCTGCTAGCCCACTCCCCAGAGAGGAGGAGTGAGGGACCCCAGCCACTGCTGTTGTGGATACCACCACCTGAGAGGGGTCCATTCTGCCTGCCTGGACGACCACCTGGAGTTCCTGGAGCTGCTGCTGCTGCTGCTGTGGAGTCTGCTGCCTGGAGCTGCTGAAGCCCGAGGAGGAGAAGAAGAGGATCATCTGCCAGTGGGGCAGCACCTCGAGACTTTGCAGACCACCCTGGAGGGGGCCCTAAGACTGAGTAATTTTCAAACTGTGCTCTTGTGGTGGGGGTCTTGACTGTGTTTGTAGGGACACAGGGTGTGTGGCGTGGACCTGCCCCCCCGATCCATCTGTGTGTCCCCCCCCAACCCCCACCACTATTACCACCACCGCTGCCCCTTCCACCACCCCCACTGGCTGTATACCATCTGCCTCAGCTCCTGCCTCTGGACTCAGCTGCTTGCTTGGCTTGCCACGCCCTATTTCCACCCTTTGGGCCAGAAGCAGCAGCAAGCTAAAAAAGACTTGTGCAAGTGCACATGGGCACATGTGCCCCCCCTGGACTGCCTACCCCCAGCTTTGCCCTTTACTACCTGCCCCATTTGCCACTTGCTTTGCCTCCTCTTTTGCTCCAGCCCCCCTTACTAGCTTCAGTTTGTTTGCCTGCCCCGCCCATTTCCTTCTCCAGCCTTTGTTTGTTTGCCCCGCCCCAGCCTCTGAAGCTAGGCCCTTGGTTTCCCTGTTCTACCCCCAGACCGCTTAGCCCCTCGCTCCGTGTGCCCATGCCCCCTCCCATGCGCTTGTGCAACTCCCCATTTCAGTTGCAACCCTCTTCACTGCACCCCCAATGTTGTTGTATCCCCCCCTCCCCTAGTGCACCAAGAGGAGCCGGAATTTCCACCTTGTGTCGGTGACTGACCCCTAACCCCTGATTGCCCCCCGTCCAGCCCACCCCTTTTGGCGCCCTCCTCCCCTGCCTGCAGCCTAGCGGGGAGGAGTGGTCGACCTGCTTCCCCTCTCCCCTCCTCCTTTTGATGTCCTCCCTTTCCTCCTTGCTCATGATGGCGGGGGATGAGACGGGTGAGACCTCTCCAGTAGCCCGAGCTCCCCCTCCCCCGCCTGCCCCTCTGTCACCCCCCCAAGCTTCTACCTCTGCTGCCAAACCATCTGCCATCGCCCCCGCTGGGGCACCAGCAGTGACGGGCACCGGGGTGACCTCCACTGCTACCACATCTCTACCCCCCTCAGATTTGGGGGAAGTCCCCCCAGCCGGCGGGAAGGGCCAGGGGAAGAAGAAGGGGAAGGGCCCCGCTAAAAAGACCAGGCCCTCCATGGCAGTGGCTGCCCCCGATGCCACGGCCCCATCTCCAGCTGGGGCGCCCCTCCCCGCTGTTCCCTCCACCAGCTCTGCAGGTGACCCTCCCCAGGCCCCCAGAGCATACGCCCAGGTGGCGGCAGACCCTTCGCCTGCCGCTACGTCATTTCTCCAGCCCACCGCCTCCGCTACCATCTATAGCGGCCGGGGCCCCTTTCCCACCATGACCAGAAAGCATGGCGTCCGTTGCCTCCTGGTGCCCGCCTCACCCCACGTGGAGACATATGTGCGGGCGTTGGCGAGGGTGGTGGGGCCCACGGCCATTGTGGCGGCCTCCAAAATGTATGGCAAGGTCGTCTTCTTCTTAGCATCGGAGGCCGCCGCCCAGGAGGCGGTGGAGAAGGGCCTGGCGGTCGGGGGCGTTTTCGTCCCCTTAGAGCCGCTAGAGGACCTGGGCGTCCGCCTGGTCCTGATCTCCGTCCCTCTCTTTCTCCCCAATGCCGCCCTGTTACCCGCCCTTTCTACCTTGGGAAAGCCCATCTCTGTCATCAGCCCTCTCCCGTTGGGCTGCAAAGACCCCGCCCTCCGTCACGTCCTCTCCTTCCGCCGGCAAGTGCAGTGTCAACTGCTGCCGGCGGCGCGCGACGGAGAGGCACTGGAGGGGTCCTTCCTAGTCCCCTACCAGGGGACCCATTACAGGGTGCATTATTCCACGGGGGAGGCCTGGTGCTACCTCTGCCGGGCGATAGGGCACGTCCGGAGGGACTGCCCCCTGGCCCGGGAAGGAGGGGCATCCAGGACACCCGAGCCCCGGCAGGACACCGGCCCCGTCATCGCCGACGCCCCTGGTTGCCCGGCATCCGAAACTGCCCCTCCTCCATCCCAGTCCACCATTGCTCCCGCTCAGGCCCAAGGGGCACCTCCCCCACTATGCCCAAACGAGCGGGAGAACCCCTACCCCGCGGTTTGCAATCTGGCGAGGCCTGTGGAGGAGGGTGCGGCAGGTACACCGCCCTGCATGGGAGAGGACCCGCCCCAAGGGGAATCTTCCTTCCCTTGTGCTGCCCCACCGTTACCCCCTCGAGTCCCTGAGCCATCGCCTCTGCCCCCTGACACAACTCCTGCTAGCCAGCCCCCGGATGATGCCATGGAGGGCTGGGCCCTAGTCCAGGGGAAGCGGGGCAAGTGGAAGGCTCGAGCTCCGCTCCTCCCATCTGACGTGGAAGCCCCGCGGAAGTCCAGGAAGGGGGGCACCGATGCCGAGCCTTCCGCTCTACCCACGGGTGTGTTCCACCCACCAGAGCCGGCTGGGGAAGACGTGGCAGCACTGGAAGACGGTATCTCCCCTCCACGGGAGTCCCTTCCCTCCAAGACCCCCGAGGCACCATTTGAAACCCCAGTGTGCACCGAAGTAACCATCGCGTCAGGTGCCGGCGTGGAGAATCCCGGGGTAGCGGAAAACAATTTCCCCTCTATATATGAGGAGATCGAGGCCCTGGGTCTGACCCCGGTCACCCAAGGGGAGGACGATCCTATGCCAGCGGGCCTCGATCTGGGCGACTTCTTTCCAGCCCCCTTTTCCCCATACTCCCTCCCCGTAACCGTTGCTTCTGCTCCCACCTCCGAGGAGCCCCTGGACTCCTCCATCAACCCGGCTGCAGAGGGCACCCTGCTGAGAGCCACCGAGCCAGTTGAGGCGACGGCCAGTGCCACGCGGCTGGAACCTGAGCCACCAGGGGCATCCCTTGCTGGTGAGGAGCATTCGACCTCCTTTCCGGGAGAGGACCCTACAGAAGAAAGTCCACCTCCTGATGCCGTGGCTGCCAAATCCACCAGACAGCTTGTGCCCGCCGTCAGTGAGAGCCCTCTCCCGACCCAGACTCTCACCTCTACCCCTGCCCCTGCCCTTCTCCCGCCCACCTCCCGAGATATTATTGCCACCCCTGGGACAGTCTCCTTCCCCTTTCCAACAGATGACTCCCAGGGAATGGCCTTTGTGTTTGCCCGTCCCGACCCACCAGGGGCTGCTATCCTCCCTCCGCCGACCCCTATCGCCCCAGCATTCAGGTCAACCCATCAAGAGCCCCGTCGGGGGTCCGCACCCTGTCTGCCCATCTCGCTGGGCCAGGGGGCTGTACCAAGGGCCCCATCGGGAAGCAACCAGACCATAACCCCAGCCCCCCATGCGCTGCGAGAGGAGTTGCGGGAGTTCCTAGAAGACGTCCGTGGCTCCCGCAACAAAGTCCAGCTTGCCCTCCAGCGATGGGGGGACTTTAATCAAATCCTCCGGGCCGCAAGGGCCCTCATGGGGGAGGGGAAAAGGACCGGGAGACAGGGCGCCGCGGCCTACCAGCGGGTCCGCCACTTCTGTGACTCCTTACTCACCTACGGGGTGGGTCACGGACTGCTACGAGGCCCGCCGGGAGCCACGAGCATCCCTGCCGGCGAGGATCCCCCCAAACCCTCCTCATGGCACCCTTTACCATCGCAACATTGAACACCCGTGGCTGTAAGATGGGTCTCCGCAGGTCCCAGGTGCTCTCCTTCCTTCGAGAGGGGAGGTACTCTGTGGTTTTCCTACAGGAGACCCATACGGATCCGACCGCCGAAGATAGCTGGCGGCTGGATTGGGGGGACAGGGTCTACTTTAGCCACCTCACAGTTCATACGGGTGGAGTGGCGACCCTGTTCTCCCCCGACCTACGGCCCTAGGTGCTGGGGGTCGCCGAGGCTGTGCCGGGTCGCCTGCTGCACCTCCGGGTCCACATGGAGGGGCTCGTAGTCAACCTCGTCAACATCTATGCCCCAGCAGCGAGCCGGGAGCGGCTGCAATTCTATCAGCAGGCATCCGCCTTCCTCGGCACCTTGGATCCTCAGGAGTGCCTGGTCCTGGGAGGGGACTTTAACATCACCCTTGAGGAACGGGACCGCTCGGGAACCGAGCAGAGCCCGGCCGCTGTCGCCGTCCTCCAGGAGATAGTCGAACACCACTCGCTGGTGGACGTCTGGCGCGACCACCACCCGGATGACACTTCCACGTTCACCTTTGTCCGGGTGGAGGCCCATCGGTCGCGCCATTCCCGGTTGGACCGCATTTATTTATCACGCTTTCATCTTTCACGAGCCCACTCCTCCAGCATCCGGCCGGCCCCATCTTCTGACCATCACATAGCCACCGTGACAGCCTCCCTCTGCGCAGAGAGGCCGGGGCAGGCCTATTGGCATTTTAACAACAGCTTGCTGGAGGATGCGGGCTTCGTGGCGTCCTTCTGGGAGTTCTGGCTGGCCTGGCGAGGGCAGCGGCGTGCCTTTCCCTCGGCACGGCGGTGGTGGGACGTAGGGAAGGTGCGCGCCCGGCTCTTCTGCCGTGACTACACCTGGGGCACCAGCCGACGGAGGGATGCAGCGATAGAGCAGTTGGAACGGGAGGTCTTAGAGCTGGAGAGGCGTCTGGCCGCCAGCCCCGAGGATCCACCCCTCTGCGGAGCGTGCCGGGAGAAGCGGGAGGAGCTCCGGAGCCTCGAGGACCATCGGGCCCGGGGTGCCTTTGTTCGATCCCGCATCCGTCTCCTTCGGGAGATGGATTGCGGCTCCTGCTTCTTCTACGCCCTGGAAAAAAAGAGGGGGCTAAGAAACATATCATCTGCCTACTGGCAGAAGACGGCACCCCCCTCACGGATCCGGTGGAGATGTGCGAGAGGGCGAGAGCCTTCTACGCAAGCCTATTCTCCCCGGAGCCGACCGATCCTAACGCTTGCAGAGTGCTGTGGGAGGAGTTCCCGACGGTCAGCGTGGGCGACCGAGACCGGCTAGAGCTGCCTCTCACTCTGGCCGAGTTCTCGGAAGCCCTCCGTCGCATGCCCACCAATAAATCTCCGGGCATGGACGGGCTGACCGTGGAGTTCTACCGCGTGTTCTGGGACGTCCTGGGCCCAGACCTAGTCATCGTCTGGGCCGAGTCTTTGGAGAGCGGGGTCCTCCCTCTTTCGTGCAGGCGAGCCGTGCTCGCCTTATTGCCTAAGAAGGGGGACCTCCGTGATTTACGAAATTGGCGTCCCGTCTCGCTCCTCAGCACGGACTACAAAATTGTGGCAAAAGCCATCTCCCTGAGGCTACGGTCCGTGCTGGCGGACGTGGTCCACCCAGACCAGACCTACACCGTCCCGGGCCGCAGCATCTTCGACAACCTCTTTCTGGTCTGGGACCTATTGGAACTTGGGTGTAGGGATGGTCTGTCGTTCGCCCTCCTGTCCTTAGATCAGGAGAAGGCGTTCGACAGGATGGATCACGGGTATCTCCTGAGCACTCTGCAGGCGTTTGGCTTCGGACCCAGGTTTGTGAACTTTCTCCGGGTGCAGTACGCTTCCGCAGAGTGTCTGGTAAGGCTCAACTGGACCCTGACCGAACCGGTCAACTTCGGACGAGGAGTACGGCAGGGGTGCCCCCTCTCAGGCCAGCTGTACGCTCTGGCGATCGAGCCCTTCCTCTGTCTCCTCCGAAGAAGGTTGACAGGGTTGGTGCTGAGGGAGCCGGAGCTGCGGCTGGTCCTGTCGGCGTACGCTGATGACGTGCTCCTCATGGTCCAGGACCCGGGCGACTTGGTGCGAGTGGAGGCTTGCCAGGCCATCTATTCAGCAGCCTCCTCTGCGCGGGTCAACTGGGTCAAGAGCTCTGGCTTTGTGGTAGGGGACTGGCGGCAGGCGAGCCCCCGCCCACCCGCGCTTCAAGCCATCTGGTGGAGCACGGGTCCGCTGCTCTATCTGGGCGTTTACCTTTCTGCTACGCATCCCTCTCCGCCGGAGAACTCGCAGAATTTAGAGGGCGGGGTGATAGAGCGGCTCCGGAAATGGACAGGACTACTCCGGTGCCTCTCCCTTCGAGGGAGAGCGTTAGTGTTTAATCACAAAAAGAAAAGGAGTACCGGTGGCACCTTAGAGATTAACATATTTATTAGAGCATAAGCTTTCGTGAGCTACAGCTCACTTCATCGGATGCATTTGGTGGAAAAAACAGAGGAGAGATTTATATACACACACAGAGAACATTAAACAATGGGTTTATCATACACACTGTAAGGAGAGTGATCACTTAAGATAAGCCATCACCAGCAGCAGGGGGGGGAAAGGAGGAAAACCTTTCATGGTGACAAGCAAGGTAGGCTAATTCCAGCAGTTAACAAGAATATCAGAGGAACAGTGGGGGGTGGGGTGGGAGGGAGAAATACCATGGGGAAATAGTTTTACTTTGTGTAATGACTCATCCATTCCCAGTCTCTATTCAAGCCTAAGTTAATTGTGTCCAGTTTGCAAATTAATTCCACTTCAGCAGTCTCTCGTTGGAGTCTGTTTTTGAAGCTTTTTTGTTGAAGTATAGCCACTCTAAGATCTGTGATCGAGTGACCAGAGAGATTGAAGTGTTCTCCAACTGATTTTTGAATGTTATAATTCTTGACGTCTGATTTGTGTCCATTCATTCTTTTACGTAGAGACTGTCCAGTTTGGCCAATGTACATGGCAGAGGGGCATTGCTGGCACATGATGGCATATATCACATTGGTAGATGCACAGGTGAACGAGCCTCTGATAGTGTGGCTGATGTGATTAGGCCCTATGATGGTATCCCCTGAATAGATATGTGGACAGAGTTGGCAACGGGCTTTGTTGCAAGGATAGGTTCCTGGGTTAGTGGTTCTGTTGTGTGGTGTGTGGTTGGTGGTGAGTATTTGCTTCAGATTGGGGGGCTGTCTGTAAGCAAGGACTGGTCTGTCTCCCAAGATCTGTGAGAGTGATGGCTCGTCCTTCAGGATAGGTTGTAGATCCTTGATGATGCGTTGGAGAGGTTTTAGTTGGGGGCTGAAGGTGATGGCTAGTGGCGTTCTGTTGTTTTCTTTGTTGGGCCTGTCCTGTAGTAGGTGACTTCTTGGTACTCTTCTGGCTCTGTCAATCTGTTTCTTCACTTCAGCAGGTGGGTATTGTAGTTGTAGGAATGCATGATAGAAATCTTGTAGGTGTTTGTCTCTGTCTGGGGGGTTGGAGCAAATGCGGTTATATCATAGCGCTTGGCTGTAGACAATGGATCGAGTGGTATGATCTGGATGAAAGCTAGAGGCATGTAGGTAGGAATAGCGGTCAGTAGGTTTCCGATATAGGGTGGTGGTTATGTGACCATCGCTTATTAGCACCGTAGTCCTGTCCATGCTTCGGTACCGGCTCAACACCCTGGTCCCGGCCCCGGCTTTCCTGACCAACCTGCGGACATCGATTCTGGAGTTCTTTTGGTCAGGACTGCACTGGGTCCCTGCAGGGGTTCTCCATCTACCTGTGGAGGAGGGAGGGCAGGGCCTCAAATGTCTGCTTACTCAGGTCCATGTCTTCCGCCTTCAGACCCTGCAGAGGCTCCTTTATGGTGCAGGTAGTCCGGCGTGGAGCATATGGCGCACGCCTTCCTGCGCCGCTTCCGAGGGCTCCGATACGACCGGCAGCTCCTTTATCTCCATCCGAGAGGTCTTCCGCGAGACCTCTCAGGGCTGCCGGTCTTCTACCAGGACCTCCTCTGGACCTGGAAACTCTTTACAATGAGCAGGTCCGTGGCGGACACCAAGGAGGCAGATCTCCTCGCGGAGCCCCTGCTACACAACCCCCAGCTCCGTTTGCAGGTGGCAGAGTCCCGCTCGGTGCGCCAGGGTTTGGTCCTGGCAGAGGTCACAAGAGTCGGAGACCTCCTGGACTATGACCGGGGAGACGGGCTGGATCCCCTAACCTTCGCTCAGCGCATGGGGCTTTCCAGACCTTGTACTCCCCGACGCATACTTCAGGAGGTGAAGGCCGCTTTGCCGCCCGCTGCTTGGGTTTATCTCTACCGGGTCCTGCATGAGGGCATGCCCCGCCCATCCACTACCCCAGGCCTGCCGGACCTTTTAATTGGACCCCTGCCCCGTGGACCCAACAGATCCCTTCACCCCTTCACTAGAAGCCGGCTGCACGAGATGCAGCCGGTCTGTTTTCAAACCGCGCCAAGAAAACATCTCTACACGCTCGTGCTCCACACCCTTCACGCCCGTACCCTCGTGTCCCGCCCCGATACAAAATGGCGGGACCTCCTGCCACCTTTGGAGGGTGAAGAGCCCCGGTGGGCCAGCCTATATTCCATCTTAGTCCCAAAGCCCTCCGGGGATGTCAGTTGGCGGCTCCTTCACGGAGCCGTGAGCACGGGCGTGTACTTGGCGCGGTTCACCACAATCCCAGACACCTGCCCCTTTTGCGGTGTGAGGGATACCCTGGCACATGTCTACCTGGAGTGTGCCAGGCTGCAGCCCCTATTCCGGCTCCTCACCAATATCTTATTACGTTTTTGGTTGCACTTCTCCCCTCACCTTCTCATTTATGCACTCCTTATCCGTGGCCCCACAAAGTCACGGGATCTCCTGGTCAACCTCCTCCTGGCCCTAGCTAAAATGGCCATCTACAAAACCAGAGTGAGGAGGTTGGCCGATGGAGTCTCCTGTGACTGTAGGGCCTATTTCCGATCCTTGGTCCGTTCACGTATCTGGGCAGAGTTCCTCCGGGCGGCGTCCTCTGACTCCCTTGACGCCTTTGAGGAGCAGTGGGCGCTGTCCGGGGTTCTCTGCTCAGTGTCCCCATCCGGTTCCCTTCTTTTGACCCTTTGACCGCACTCCTGTCCCTGTTATTTTATTAGTTGTCCCCTGGAATTTTTTGGGTATCTAGGTCCTGTGGATCCCCCTTTTAGGCTGGGGGCGATCCTTTAGCAGTGGACGGGCTTCGCCCGCCCACTTCCCCGATCCCAATAAGACTACTTTTCTATAGCCATATGGTCTTGCCCCGTCACAGTATATATATATATATATAAAATATATATATAGTTTAGTGTTTCTGCGTACAGCCAGACAACAGGTACAAATACAGATCTGTATCCAGATTTCAAATGCTGCAAAGTTTAGTGGTGTTCAGGTCCTAGGTTTTGGTTCAGTCTGTTATAAAATGTAAAATTATGATCTGGGTTGGATTTTCAATAACTCCAGGGACCAGGAATGGTTTGGTTTAGACCAGAATATCTATTATTGCATCCACCTATGAATGGCCCTTGTCTACTCTTACTATTTTTGGATAGAAAGCATCAAATATGATTGTAACTCTAAGGATGGGTAATTGGTATAAAAATCAAGTTTAGGTTTGGAACAGTGTTAAGTATGTGAAAGTTTTCTAGGATGCACAGCCTCAATAATAAAAAAAAATGAGGAGTACTTGTGGCATCTTAGAGACTAACAAATTTATTTGGGCATAAGCTTTTGTGGGCTAAAACCCACTTCATCGGATGCATGCAATGGGAAATACAGTAGGAAGATATATATACACAAAGAACATGAAAAAATGGGTGTTGCGATACCAACTGTAATGAGACCAATTAATTAAGGTGGGCTATTATCAGCAGGAGGAAAAAAAACCTTTTGTAGTCATAATCAGGATGGCCCATTTCAAACAGTTGACAAGAAGATGTGAGTAACAGTGTGTGTGTGTGTGTGGGGGGAATTAGCATGGGGAAATAGTGTTCATCTTAAATGGTCTCATAAATTTGGGGTTCTGCACACTTATGGTTTCATAAACTTAGTTTTATTGAAATCCAAATACTGCATATGATAAACCAGAATGGGACAACAGAGAAGGAATTCATGCCAGAGTTATTTTATAATCCTCACATAAAATGAGAAATATAGTAAGAACAAAATTCTATGAACAAGAAGATTTCCTTATCTAACATCTAATTATTTAAGATCTTTAATTTCAATTTAGGTTTGTTGAAATTATGGTTAGTAACTTCATATAACCAAGAAACATTTTCTCTCTTACACAACATTCTGGGCTCCTCTGAATAAGCTCAGTATTGTCCACGTGCCTGTCCCTACAACTGAAGAGGCAGAATATAAAACATTGTTGCCTCTGGGCTCACACAATATTTGTTATCAAGATTGTAATGAGTATTGCAATCCCCTCTCAAAATTGTTTCCCATATATATGTGACTATTGTTCAGGATTAAATAATTGAAGTTGGAAAAATGAAAGGAATCCAGCATAATTTTCATAAATTAGATTGAATCTGAAGTTTAGAAAGTTGAAATATCTTTTTTCCCTCCCAACAAACAGGTCATATATATAAATTAAGCAAACGTGACAAGGAAATCAATAGTAAAGGTTTCTTCTTTTGCTGGTGACCTTTTTCACCAAACAATTGCTTTAGGCAGAGACATAAACCAAGACAGAGATGGAATTAATTACAGCATGCAGTGAGATTGCAGCGTTTTGCCTAAAGTCTGATATTTAAGACATTGACTCAGGGACCTCATACATAGTCAGCCTTGTAAGAACTCAAGCTCTTTACAGCCTGGAGTTGGAACTAGAAGGTAGTGTGTGACCAAAGTGGGTGAATTGTAAGGAAGAATTTAAAGTCACTAATTTGAGATCAGATCATTAAAGTCAATGGGAATTTTGCTTGAGTCAGGTAAGCATCTCCATCTAACAGCTCTTTGGTCCATGGACTGACATTTATTGGAAGTTTGTACAGTGTTTAGTATTTTGGGGCCTCCAACCTGGTGGAGGCATCTACTTCAATGTAAGTGTTAAATATGGATGATAATCACAGTAATGCTAGTGTCTGCGAAATATAAAATAACAGATTAAGAGAAACTAGCTGTAGGTAAACCCAGGCCACACAGAGGAGATATTGGTAAGGACGGGGAAACACTTGGAAGAATTTGCCTGTACCATAATACCACTCTCCATTAAGGAAAACTTGCCTCCGATTGGCAAGCTTATCCTCAACTTCAAAAGGCTCGAAGATTCCTCACTGCTACAGGACACCCAAATAGCTACAGCTTAAAAACAAACAATGCCCCTCTCTCCTCCCCCCAAAAAGAACAAACAAATACGCCACCCTCTCATCTATACATAACTGGATGATTGAACCCCACTATACTGGATTTGAAAATAAATCATGAAATGTTTAATAGTGAGGGTAAGTAACCAACAGAACAGCTTACCAAGGGATGTGGTGGATTCTCTGTTATTTGAAGTTTTTATAGCAAGAGATACATGTCATGGATCCACAGGATCGGTGCTATGCTACAGCCCCATCTTTGAAACAATATCTAGGAGGAGCTTCTTCAGTATGTCAGAACCCCCTCTTCCTCCAGAGTAAGCAAAGTGGCTTCACCACCTCCTTAGACTGGACCTCTGAGCCTTCAGCACCCCTGCTTCACACTGTGATCTGTATTCAGTGAGTCCCACTGAGACAGACTACTCATGGAGGCTGGTACACTCTTAAAGGATCAATGCACCTCACCCAGCATTTGCAGCAACACTCACATAGCACTGTCAACACAGTAAGGTTTATAAGTCAACTGGAACACAGAACAGGAAGTCCTTAGGCTAGCACAGAGAACTGAAGGTTAAAGCATAGTCCATTCTGGTTAGCCCAGAGCCTAGCCAGTCTGTAGTGAACCCCTTGGTTCAAACTCTGGCTGGCTGTCCATCTGACCTCCTTTGTCAGAATCCAGGTGGGAGCCCTGACTCCTTCCAGCAGCCAACTCTTATCCCCCATCTCACATCTCTCTAGTCCATTGATCTCCAGCTGGGGGATTGTTGTTCAACTTCCCTAAGGAGAGGCGGGGAAGTCCATATCACTCTGGATTGTTGGTTGCTAGGTGCCAGTGTCCTGGCAATTGGATTCTCCATTGTCTTCTCATAGATATGGAGACTAAGGCACAGAGAGCTAGGTGACACCCACACCTATGTCTCTTCACCTGGTCTGAGAGCAAACAATCCATTTCCATCCCACTAGGTAACATTGCATTTTATATAAGAGAAACTGAAGCAGAAATAGGACTTAAAATATGACAAAATATACCCATTTAGTCACAATATCTAGTCAAGATCAATCAGAAAATATGGACCTGGTACAGGAATTACAGAGTGAAATTTTAAAGCCTTTGTTTAGCTGATCAGATTAGATTATCATAATGGTCCCTTCTGGCTTCAAACCTGTGTACTGAGCCTAGGTGACCCATGCATCTCTGGTCTCTAGGCATGATTATTCTAACTCACATTACTAAGGAATGAAGCTGCTGACCTTAATAAAAATGGCAACATTGGGTCAGAATACAGCAGCTCACCCATTCAGCAATACCAACTGAAGAGCGTATCATTCAGTTGTTCCACTCATGACGTGGACTCTCTGTTGAATTTGTCAAGCTACAGTCTCTGTCTACTTCTCAGGCTATCTAAAAGACCACCCACCACTGATATTTTCCCCTAGACTAATAGACCTACCAACCACACATAAGATCAGCGAATGAAAGAGACAAATGACATATCTCAGAAGCTGGCCCATGAGTGGAGATCTCATACCCCATGGGCTTAGCCCTCCGTTCCCTATTGCAAATCTAAGTTGATTCACTGCCGCTTGTTTTCCCTGTCTTCCTAATTTCTATGTTCCCCTTCCTAGCCCTTAGAATTGAGAGGAAAACAAAAATCTTCCATCCATTCAAGAGAAGCATTTGTTCAAATTCCAACAACAAAGTCTGCAAAGTTGTCAGTCCTTC
This sequence comes from Dermochelys coriacea, assembly GCF_009764565.3. Taxonomy (NCBI): domain Eukaryota; kingdom Metazoa; phylum Chordata; order Testudines; family Dermochelyidae; genus Dermochelys; species Dermochelys coriacea. The sequence goes on along the minus strand of NC_050068.2, from coordinate 126,797,124 downwards.
TGCTTGTGGGGAAGGGACAGGGTCTCCTGTATGTCTGCCCTATACCCATGGCATGAGTTGCTCTTGCTGCTCTAATCACTCTTTCAAGTGGTAAATGAAGGGGACCTTCTGCATGGCTGTATTTTATCCCCCTGCACCACTGATGTACTGACTGGCACCTGATACTTCTCCTGTGGTAGCACAAGGTATGGCTCAACCTTTCTGAATCAGAGAACTCCCACACGACAACTCTGCCCCCCACAATTCAAATGGCCCCTGCTGATTCTCTTCCGTGGGAGATGAGGGTGCAGTCCTTCTGGCAGCTGGGAAGAGATGAAGAGAGGCCAAGAACTTTCCATGTGGACACTTTACCTATTTGCTGAGTTGCTTTCTTTAGAGTTTTCCATGGCTAAATCTGAAAAGAAAATAAACACCATCTGACCAGTTGGTCCCCACGTTGTAAGAAAAGATATTTTAAATGGGACAGCAGGGTGATTTCTGTTTTCTGTGAGATTTATTTTCTGTCTTAGAGTTGATTTCAAAGCTATATAATATGTATTAGAAAGAGAGAGAAGATTGCTATTAGTATAACTATACTGTGACTGATTTGATTTTCTTAATTTATATAAAAGTTTTTGCAAATGCCCAGGATCCTGTTGTGCCATTCCTGGGTGGAATTTGCACAAAATCCAATCCAACCCTTTATTATCAGCTCTGTTATTTATTTTTAATAAAAGGTGTTATATTTGTACTTTCAAAGAAAGACAAATGGGGAGGACATATCTAGTGGGGTCTTACCAAGGTCAGTCCTGGGTATAGTACTGTTCAATATTTGCAGTAATGACTTGGATAATGGAGTGGAAAGTAGGTTGTAAAATTTGAGAGAGGAGTTGCAAGCCCTTTGGAGGACAGGATTAGAATTCACACTGACCTTAACAATTAGAGATGCTAGGTCTTTACGGTAGTTAGGTGGGATCAAGGAGTTCATGGAGCTGAGTGCTATTTTTTCCTCTAGGTAAGCCTTTAATTTAAATAAAATTGTTCCCCTTTTCAACCATTTCAAGCCTAATTTGGGCATTTGTCTAACATAGTATTCCCCCAGGTGAGATGCAACACTTGGAGAAGGTTAATGGCCGATTACACTCTATAAGTATCTACATAGAGCAACATTTAATAATGGACTCTTCAATCTAGCCAGAAAGATGTAACATGATGTAATGGCTGGAAGTTGAAGCTAGCCACATTCAGATAAGATATAAAGGTGTAAATTTTTGACAGTAAATTAATTGAGGGTAATTAACCATTAGAACAATTTACCAAGAGTCATGGTGGATTCTCCATCACTGACAAATTTTAAATCAAAATTGGATGTTTTTTTTTTCCTACAAGATGTGCTCTTGGAATTATTTTGAGGAAGTTTAATGAGCTATGTTATACAAGAGGTGAGATTAGATGATCAGAATGGCCTCTTCTGGTCTTGGAAGATATAGGAGTTTCTCCTAATATTAGCCTAAATCTCACTTGCTGAAGATTAAGTCCATTACTTCTTTTACAATCTTCGGTGGATATGGAGAGCAACTGATCTCTGACCTCAGCCCTTAATATACTTGAACACAGTTATCAGTTCTTTTTCTCAAGACTAAACTTGCCCAGTGTTAACTTTTCCTCATAGGTTAGGTTTTTTAAACTTTTTCTTTTTCATTTTTTGTTGCTTTCCTCTGGACTCTCTACAATTTGTCCACATCTAGCTGGGCCTCACCAGTGCCAAGTACACGGGGATAATTACATCCCATGTCTGACATAGGACACTCCTTTTAGTACATCCCAGAACAATATTCGTAGTTTTGGAACAGCATCACTTTGTTGGCTGATATTCAATTTGTAATTCAGACCTTTTTCTGTAGCACTACTTACTAGAAATTTATATCCCATAGTGTATTTGTGCATCTGATTTTTCATTCCTAAGGATAGTACTTTGTACTCTTCTTTATTGAATTTCATCTTGTTTCAGATTAATTTTCCAGTTTGTCAAAGTCTTTTGAATTCTAATGCTGTCCTTCATAGTGCTTGTGACCCCTCCCAGCTTGGTGCCATCCACAAATTTTAGAATCATATTCTCCACTGCATTACCCAAGTCATTAAGGAAAATTTAAAAGTACCAGACCCAGGACAGACTCTTGTCCTACCCCTCTAGTTTGACAGCAAACCATTGATAGCAACTTTGAGAATGGTCTTTCAACAGATTTTGCATCCATTTTACAGTAATTTAATCTAGACCACATTTCCCTAGTTTGCTTATCAGAATGTCATATGGGACTGTGTCAAAAGCCGCACTAAAATAAAGCTATCACATCTCCAGCTTTCCCCGTATTTATTATGCCAGTAACTCTATCAAAAAGGAAATTGGGTTGGCTTGGTATGATTTGTTATTGACTAATTCATATCAGCTACTACTTGTTATGCAATTATCTTCTAGCTGCTTACAACTTGATTGTTAAATAATTTGTTCCAGTGTCTTTCCACGTATCTAAATTAGACTGATTGACTGGTCCATAATTCCCCAAGTTCCCTTTGTTTCCCTTTTTAAAGATTGGCTCTGTGTTTGCCCTTCTTCATTCCCCTGGATTCACCAATCTTTCATGAGTTCTCACAAAAAAATTGTGCTAACACTTCCAAGATTGTTTCAGATAGTTCTTTAAGTAGGATGAATTGCTAGGATTAATTTCATTAGGCTCCGCCAACTTGAATAATCTATTTTTATCAAAATATTCTTTAACCTGTTCTTTCCTTATTCTGGTTTAAGTTCTTTACCTCCTTCTTAATATTGTGTTAATTATCTAGTCACAATTAACCTTTTCGTGAAGACTGAAGTAAAATAGGCATTAAACACCTCAATGTTCTTGATGTCATCCATTATTAGCTCTCCTTCCTGTCTAAGTAGTGGACCAACACTTTCCTTCATCTTTTTCTTGCTCTTCAAGCATTTCATAGACCTGCTTTTTATTGCCTTTTATGTCTCTTGCTAAGTGTAACTCATATTGTGCCTTAGCCTTTCTGGTTTTGTCCCTACATGCTTGTGCTGTTCTTTTGTAACTATGCTTAGCAAATCATTCATGTTTCCACTTTTTGCAGACTCCTTTTTGATTTTCAGCATTTAAGAACTCCTGATAGGAAGAATATCAAGAAGCTAATATAGGTCTATCTTTCCTTTTCAGTGGGATAGTTTGCTGTTGTGCTTTTAATATTGTCTTTGAGAAATCCTGAACTGTTTCCCTTAGATTTTCTTTCCATGGGACCTTACCTAACGTTTCTCTGAGTTTATTAAAGTCTGCTTTTTTGAAGTGCATTGTCCTTATTCTGCTGCTCTCACTCTTAGAATCATGAAATCATAGAATCATAGGATTAGAGGGGACCACCCCATTAGTTTAGCCCCATTTCTTCCCAGCAGTGCTCCTTCCTAGAACAGCATCCCATTGTCAAGGAAGCAGAGGTCCTCCCATCAACACCATCTGCATAGCCATTTAATGAGTACTTTCACCCAAATTGCTTTCAGATTCACAATCCGTTTCTCTCTGATAGTCAGAATCAAGTCTAAAATGCCTGTCTCCCTGATTACTTCCTCCAACTTCTGAAATAAAATGTTGCTGCCCATGCATTCCAAGAACTTATAGGAAATTGTGTTTTACCATATTACTTTTCCAAAAGATATCTGAGTAGTTAAAGTCCTACATTACTGCCAGTTTTGTGTTTTTGATATTTCTGTTCTTTGTTTTGGAAATGCCTCAGTCACGTCCTCCTGAATTGGTGCCTATAGTAGACACCTACTGGGATGTCACCACTATTTTGTACCTCCTTTGTATTCACCCAGAGAATTCCAAATGATCTGCTTCTTGCCTTCTGAACCTCAGAAAAGGTGTATATATTCTTGATGTATAATGCAATACTTCCTCCCTTTTTATCCAGTCTTTATACCCAAGCTATACCCACTCCATACCAATATTCCAGTTATGGAACATATCCCACCAAGTCTCTGTGATGCCAATTAATTCATAATTTAGCTTCTGGACTAATACTTCCATTTTTCTTGTTTATTTCCTCTACTCCTTGCATTATTTATAGACATTTGTGCAAATTGTGAAGAGTTAGAAAGGGATCCCACAAAACTGGATGGCTGGGCAACAAAATGGCGCTGAAATTCAATGTTGATAAATGCAAAGTAATGCACATTGGAAAACATAATCCCAACTATACATATAAAATGATGGGCTCTAAATTAGCAGATACCACTCAAGAAAAAGATCTTTGAGTCACTGTGGATACTTCTTTGCAAACATCCACTCAACGTTCAGCAGCAGACAAAAAAGCTAATAGAATATTGGGAATCATTAAGAAAGGGATAGATAATAAGAAAAAATATCGTATTACATCTATATAAATCCATGGTACACCCCCATATTGAATATTGTGGGCAGATGTGGTCGCCCCATCTCAAAAAAGATATATTTGAATGGAAAAAGTAAAGAAAAGGGCCACAAAATTATTAGGGGAATGGAACAGCTTCCATACGAGTAGAGGTTAATAAGACTGGGACTTTTCAGTTTGGAAAAGAGACAACTAAGGGGGGTTATGACAGAGTCCTATAAAATCATGATAGGTGTTGAGAAAGTAAATAAGGAAGTGTTATTTACTCCTTCTTATAACACAAGAACTAGGAGTCATCAAACAAAATTAATAGGCGGCAGGTTTAAAGCAAACAAGAGGAAATATTTCTTCACACAATGCACAGTCAACCTGTGAAACTCCTTTCCAGAGGATGTTGTGAGGGCCAAGACTATAACAGGGTTCAAAAAAGAACTAGATAAATTCATGAAGGATAGGTCCATCAATGGCTATTAGCCAGGAAGGGCAGGGATGCAAAACTATGCTCTGAAATGTCCCTAGCCTCTGTTTGCCAAAAGATGGGAATGGACGACATGGGATGGATCACTTGATGATTACCTGTTCTGTTCATTCCCTCTGAAGCACCTGGCATTGGCTACTGTCAGAAGACAGGATACTGGGCTGGATGGACCAGGAGTCTGACCCAGTATGGCTGTATTTATGTTCTTTATGACATCTAAGATATCGAGCAGTGTCCTCCTGCTTTTCTATGGCCCTACTGTAATTTTCCATGTCACCCCACCCCATCCCCAATATCTACACCTCTGTTAAGGTCACCTTTTTATGCCTACCTGTGGACTTGTCACCTGCCCCTTTGAACCTAGTTTAAAGCACTCCTCCTTAGGTTGGCAAGTCAGTGTGCAAAGATGCTATTCCCTCTATTGTTCAAGTGGATTCCATTTCTTCCCAACAGTCCTCCTTCCCAAAACAGCATCCTGTGGTCTAGGAAGCACAGACCCTACTATCAACACCATATGCATAGCCATGCATTCATCTTCAGGATGCATGAGTTCCTGCCCAGTCCCTCACCCTCAATCTGCAGTGGGGTGAGAACACCCCAGTGCTCCTGACTCCCTCTCCCTCATTCCCACAGCCCTATAGTCATTACTGAGCTGATCAGGGTCATACCTGGCAGGATCATTAATGCTCATGTGGATGAATAGCATGAGTAGTGGTCAGAGGGGTGCAAGATCTGTGGCAACCTTGCCACGATGTCTTAGATGAGGACTCCAGGCAGACAGCACACCTCCGAGGACACCAGGTCAGACTGGCAGACAGATGCCTCCATCTCCCTCAGATAGGAATCCCAGACCACCACCCCTTCCTCTCCTCCCGTTAGGTGCGATGTCTATGAGCCTGCCCATACACTGGTGTCTACTCCTCTACTCCTGTTGCCAATACACCATACCAGTTCACTATGCCACAATGGATGGGGGACCTGGGTGAGGCTTGGAACACTGTCTACTGCCCAAAGAGGCCAGCAAACTCCCTGCAGAGCAGCTGGTTTTCTTTCTCCCTCTGGTACCTCTGTACTCTGTTCTAGCTAGCTTGGCTAGCATCCTTCATCCTGGACATCTCTGTATGCAACCTGTTTCTGAAGTCCTCATAGTCCTGGATGTTACACAGATGAGCCACCTCTTACCTGCTTCCTGAGGGATTCAACCAACTGTCACTTCTCATGCCAGGTGGTTCCTCCTGCCTGACTTTAATCAGCAGGGACCATTCTCAGCAAGTCAAAACTATGGCCTGGGTGGAAGCCTCCTGGGTCAAGATGCCTGTCTGTATGGGGCCTCACATGTGCAGGCAGAGGAGGAGCTAGCAGCAGTGTTGTTGACATGACATTTTCCTCCCATTGCAGGTTTTTCCTTGAAGAATATTTGCAACTTGGGGACTGCGGGGAAGAGGAGGAAACTACCTCCCTGATTTTCTTCCCTGGTTAACTCAGATGACTAACTCCTTTAGGTTTCCAGCATTCTCTCACCAGCTACTTGTCTTACTAGCCACTGAGTGTTTTTTTAAAGGCTATGTCTACACTACTTTGCTTTGTCAACAAAACAGTGGAGGTGTGCACAATGCAATAATCTTCCCACCAATTTAATTCTCCTGTTCTTCCGGCATACTAAAACCACTCCAGCGAAAGGCATACAGCTTTTCGTGATGAATTTAGAGTGACAGTGTCAGTGTAGGACCGCATTATGTTGCCCTAAGTGGCCTCTAGGAGATGTCCCACAATGCCCATTGTGACTCCTTTGATTACCAGTTTGAACTCTGTTGCCCCACAATTAGGTATACAGGCATACTTCCCTCCCACTTTAAAGACCCAGGAATTTTTGAAATTCCTCTTCCTGTTTGTTTGGCATAGGCAGCTCACATCACATCTTTCCAGATGACCATGCTGGCTTTTCACAGCAAATGCTCTCCTGCCTGGAGTATACTGGAGTTGTTGGATCTGCTGGGTCTGTGGCAAGAGCAGGTTGGGCAGTCACAGCTCCGCTCCAGCCAGGAACTTTGATACCTCTGAGCAGGTTGCTCATGACATGGAGAAGGGGCATGAAAGGGACAGGCAGCGATGCTGTGCTAAGGTCAAGGATCTAAAGCAGGCATACCAGAAGGCAAGAGAGATCAGTCATTGGTCTGGTGCATTACAAAGACATGTCACTTATGCAAGAAGCTGCATATCATTCTCAGTGGCGACCCCACATTCGCCACCAAGAGCCCCGTGGATACTTCGGGGTGCACTGGAGGCAACAGACACCCGAGTGAACCCTGAGGATGAAGTGCTGGATGAGGAAATGGAGTTGGAGGAGGATGGGGACAAGCGATAAGGTTGTCTAGTCATGTGGCGTGCCAGTCCCCCTTTTCAACTCCCGTGGGGTCTAGCTGGTCCCTGCACTTGGGCTCTTGTGCATCTGATGCCGGAGAAGGAAGCTCCAATAAGTACTCGTTATGCTTTGATACTGCAAGGAGATATCAGGTAGAGCTCTTCTTTCCTTCTTTCTTTCTTTCTTTCCTTTTTCTTTCTTTCCTTCTTTTTTTTAAATATTAGAAGAGGGATAAGAGATGGAAATAACTAACACTAGCACCATTTTCATCTGCTTCTTATTCTCCTGTGCAGCTAGGCACAGGGGGCACTGTGGAAAAGTTTATTAATGCACAACAGGCTGTCCCAGGAATCCTGCATAGAGATCTCTAGGAAACTTTCCTGGAAGTACTCTGCAATCCTCTGCCACAGATTCCTTGGGAGGACTGCCTTGTTTCTTCCCCCCCAGTTTCTTCCCCCACTTGTTTCTTCCCCCACATTGCTGCACCAATTGGCAATTACTTCTGCAGGCACCAAGCTGCACACAGGTGAGCAGCATACAGACCTGGTCTGAAGCCACACGCATGCAGAATCTGAACCCTTGCATCCTCTGTTACCGTCAGGGTGAGATATCAGCTTCTATCACCCCTGCTTTTGGAAACGGTGCCAGTATTCAGAATAGTGTCCATAGATGCTTGTAGTGATTATCTTTGGAAACCACCCCACTGTTTGTCTCATCTTGGCCCTTCCATCCTGGGCCAAAATCACTGTGCTTAGAGCTTGTGTCATGCTCTGTGCCTGCCAAGGGAAAGTGAGAAAGTGGTGTGCCTAAATTATATGAATAAAGGCTGTGAGTGCCTTCACAATGCTGCCTCTATCTATTGTTTCTTTAACTTCTGCAGATGTCCCCTTGATTATCTCCTCCTGCACACTAGTTGAGTAGCTCACCATGGCAATGGTGCAAAGGGGCTGCAGAGGAGGTGAAGTATCAGGCCCTGAAGCTGCTCTTGATTGCTGCTCAAACTTATACCAGAGGCCAAAGTAACCCTTACCTACTTATAGGACAAGGTGAATATAACATTGCATTTAGCCATCCTTAGAACCTAAGGATCTAAGATTTCATTACTGTTGTGAACCCATATAAATTCCAGGGACTACTGGAAATGGCCCACCTTGATTTTCACTACAAAAGGTTTTCTTCCTCCCCCCCCCCCCCCCCCGCTGGTAATAGCTCATCTTAAGTGATCACTCTCCTTACAGTGTGTATGATAAAACCCATTGTTTCATGTTCTCTGTGTATATAAATCTCCCCACTGTATTTTCCACTGCATGCATCCGATGAAGTGAGCTGTAGCTCACAAAAGCTTATCCGCAAATAAATTTGTTAGTCTCTAAAGTGCCACAAGTACTCCTTTTCTTGATGGTGCTGAGTGATGGTTGAATCAGTGGAACCCCTATCTACCATGTCCACATAGTCTCCACATGGAGTGCTGCCCTGCACTTGGGTTTGGGCTGTTTTTTTGCAGGAACCACAGCAGAGGGGATGTTGTGAGTGTTTTATGCTGCAGAAATTTCCACTCCCAGGGCCTTAGATATGTTAGGCCCTTAATCTCTAAGAGTTGAAGAAAAGGGAAAGCTGAATGAGAAAAAGATGCCTTGAAGTTAGAGAAAAAGTTGGGATCTAGCAACAGAAAGGTAGAAGAGATGTGGGAATGTGGAGACAAAACTTTCAAAATATGAGACAGGGCCTTAGAAACTAAAAAGGAAAGGAAAGGAAAGAAAGAGGCTTTTATAAAGAGGAGGTGGGGCCCTCATAATATTAATCCAAGATCGCAAGCTTTGGAGAGCCAGTCACAGGAGCCATTTAATATTTAAACTCAGATGTTAAGAAAACATTACTACATAGTTTTGCAATTTAAAAACTTTGTAAATCTTTACTGAAGAAAGGAAATGTTTTAATTGTGACTGAAAAGCCCCCATATTCTTTAGACCTTTTATTCTTAAACCTACCCCTGGTGCATTTGCTTTGCTAGCTGCTTTAAGACTACATGCTGGCAAGCACTGCACACACAATAGGTTCTAGCAGGAGAGACCATTTTCAGCAGTGGCAATGTAAAGTCTAAACTGGGCACCTATATTTTGACTTTTTTCAAAACAAAGACATGGTACAGAGCAAGAGATATGGATTGGTCTTTGAAGTGTTGCCTAGAGTTCAGAGGACTAAGTTTTCATGTTTGTGCACATACCTTGTACCCTTAGCCTGCAGTAGCCCAATCCATAGATTTTTCTTCTTCATTGCATGAATCATCTGCACAGAGATTGAAAACAAAGAAGAATTTAGTTCATGGAAGTGATGGTGGCCAAAATACAAGCATCATAGTAATTATAGTTTTAACCATTTGGGAGTGATGTCATGCTGTTTCAGAATTGGTTCCATCATTTGGTAGGGATGCATATGGCAAAGAAAATAACTATAGTTTCTTTCAACTGCATTCATTTCAAATAACTGATAAATAATTGATGAAACTACTGCTGGTAAAAACTCTATTTCTTACTGTTTCACATATATAAACAGTAAGAAACCAAATTACTATGCATGATTTATAGAATTTTTTTATGAAAATGTTTTACAATGCTATAAAAGGTATCCCTTGGGTTATCCAATGCATTATATTTTTTTTCTTATACCAATGCCTGATTTACATAAGGAGACAGCTGACAATAAAAAAAAGGATGAAACAAAGCTGGGTTTCACATCCACGAACGATGTTACTAATATAAATTATATTTAATTGTAAGTAATGGCTTAAACAGTAAGTATGGAAAAGACAAGAACAACTTTTAGTTTTCTATATTTTTACATTATTATTATTATTATTATTTGTTCATTGGAGCAGAGTTTCTGCCAGATGAAACTGTAAGCTGGTGATTTTAATTAAGATCTCCCAACTGCTGTTTAAGATTTTGCATAAATTATGGACTAACATGAGAAATGCTAAAAATGAGCAAGTCTCTTGTGGGCTACTTCAGACTTCGAAGGTATGCAAACAAAACTGCTAATTCCTTTTTTGTTTTTCCAGCCAGCAGTTCCTTAGTACCTTTAGCTGCTTGATATTCAGGCCATTTAAACACCACTGTTGGCTTCAGATATATATTCTACCTGGGAGAGAGGACATTCATTTATGGATAGGGATCTCTCTCTTTTATTTTTACGCTTTTCTTTTATTCTATGTACAGCAGCACCACTTACTGTCCACATCACTAAATAGCTTTGGAAAATGACAGAATCAGGTCTGTTTTGGTCTTTGGAAGTTCACAGGCAAACAGGATATATACTGTAGGAACCGAGGGACATATTTTAGTCCCTTTATTTCAGTCCTTTCCCCCCTGTGCTTCAGTTATAACTAAATCATTTTTAAGCTAAAACTTGTGGTTGATGTTGTTGGTTGTTGTTATTCGAGATAGTTCCCATATTTTCATGCAGATTTCACTAAAAATCTGGAAACCTGCTATATTTAATAAGATCATTTTGATGAGTAAAAGGGAGGAAGAAATAAAAAGTAAACCAGAGCAGCATTAAGTCTCTCTTTGGAGCAATAAACTAGCAACAAGTTCCCTAACCTTGCATATTCCATGCCCTTAGTTGGTTGTGTTGGCACTAGAGGATTAAATCACATTCAGCACAACAAAGCAATCATTAGCTAGTGGGGGGAGGAGGGAGATGTTGGATTATTTTTTGTATTTCAAATTTGTATAGGATTTAATAGATTTATAGAGTTTAAAGCCAGAAGGGACCATTAGATCAGCTAGTCTAACATCCTGTATATCTGTGGTTCTCAAAGCCGGTCCACCGCTTGTTCAGGGAAAGCCCCTGGCATGCCGGACTGGTTTGTTTACCTGCTGTGTCCACAGGTTTGGCCAATCGCAGCTCCCACTGGCTGCAGTTCACTGCTCCAGGCCAATAGAGGCTGCGGGAAGCGGTGTGGGCCAAGGGACTTTCCCTGAACAAGTGACGGACCAGGGGCTCACTCTGAACAAGCGGCGGACTGGCTTTGAGAACCACTGCTGTATATCACAGGTCATTAAATTTCAAAGTTAACCCTCTAGAAAACTCAATAACTTTTTTGACTAAAGCATAATTGGTATGGGCTAAAGCATACCTTCCAAAAAGGCATCCAGTCTTCATCTGAAGACCTCAAGAAATGGAGCATCTACCACTTCCCTTGGCAGTTTGTTTCAATGGTTAATTACATTCACTGTGGAAAACTCTGTGCCTAATTTCTAATTAGAATATTTCTGACTTCAGCTTCTAGCCATTGGTTCTTGTTTTGACTGTCTCCACTAGATTAAAGAGACCTTTAGTAGCTGATATTTTCTCCCTGTGCAGATAATTATACACTGTAGTCAAGCCACTCTCAATCTTCTTTTTGATAAATTAAAACAGATTGAGCTCTTTAAGTCTCACTGTAAGGCATTTTCCCAAACTCTTGGGTTATTTTTGCAGCTCTTTTCTGCACTCTTTCCAAATTTTCAACTTCCTTTTTTAAATGTAGACCAGAACTGTTTGCAGTAGTCTAGTATCCATCTCACTAGTGCCGTGCGGAAAAATCATCTTCCTACTCCTACTACTCCCGGTTGAAGCATCCAAGGATAGGATTAGCCCTTTTTGCCAAAGCATTGCACTGGCAGCTCATGTTGAGTGGTTTGTTCACTGTGACCCCTAAATCCTTTCCAGAGTAATTGCTGTCCAAGATACAATCCCCCATTCTATAGATATGGCCTGCAATCCTTGTTCTAGATGTATAACATTGCATTTGGCTGTATTAAAAACTCGTTTTGTTTGAATGGGCCCAGGTAGAGATCCAGATCATTCTGTCTGATTGCCCTGTCCTAATCATTACTTACTTGTGTGCCAATAATTGTGAGAGCTGCACATTTCACCAGCCATGATTTCCTATTTACTGCCAGATCATTGATTAAAATGTTGAGTAGTGTTGGGCCTAGTACCAAACCCTGCAGACCCCACTAGAAACACCACTATTCAATGACAGTTGTCAGTAGGGAGCTATTTCCTTTAACATGTGCTTTATTGATATCGTAATTTTGTTAAATCAGAAGCTTAAGTATATTGCATCTGAAGTTACCTTTATCAATTGAATGTGTAAGAACATCAAAAAAATGAGATCAGGTTCGTTAGACAAGACCTGTTTTCCACAAACTAGATTGACTGACATTAATTGTATTCCTGACATTTTAATTCTTTATCACTTGAAACATGTATCAGCTTCTCCATTACTTTTTCCAGGATTAATATCAGGCTATCCAGGCTATTAAGATCTAGTTATCCAGGTCATCCCACTTACCTTTTGAATATTGGCACAACATTAGCATGCTTCCATTCTTCTGTGATTTCCCCAGTATTCCAAGATTTATCAAAAATTACCATGAGCAGGCCAGAGACTTTCAGTGTCCCTAGCCTCTGTTTGCCAGAAGCTGGAAAGGAGTGACAGAGGATGAATCATTTGATGATGACCTGTTCTGTTCATTCCCTCAGGAGCTCCTAGTACTGGCCACTGTTGGAAGACAGGATACTGGGCTAGATGGACCTTTTGTCTGACCCAGTAAGGCCATTCCTATGTTCTTATGTTCTTTAGGACTCTTGGGTGCAAGTTTTCCAAGCCTGCTGATTTAAAAGCGTTTATTCCTACTAAATGTTCAACATCCTCAAAAACTGATTGAAGAGATATGGTGGCAAAGGGTAGACGGTTTGTTTTTTGCAGTGGAGGGTGGGACATCAGGAATGAATATGCAGAAGAAACAGAGATAAAATTTGAGAGTAAGGGAAGGGGGAAACTGCCAAGTTACCAGTATCTGGCTTTTCACCAGAGCACAGCAAATAGACATAAATGTGCTGTTAAATATGAATAATTCTTAGTATCTGTGTAGCACTTCTCATCTGCATTGAACTTCACAATAAATTAATTAATACTCAAAATAGTCCTGTGAGATAGGTTTAACTATCCCCCTTTTACAGATGGGAATCCAAGGCAAAACAGATTAAAAGAATTGGCCATGGACACAGAGCAAGTCATTATTCAAGCCAAAAGAAGCTTTTCTTGGATCAGAGGCCCGTGCACTAATATATATATAGAACTCACTCCAGAGCAAACAGGCTCATAACTAAACTGGTGAACATCTAAATGTCTTTCTATTTTAAGTTTTGTTATCCTCAACTTTTTATTCCTTAATCTTATATTTTTAGATTTCAACTGGATTAAGATACTGTAGCTCCTTTTAAACATAGGACACTGGGTTGATGGGTATCAGCAACTCAGGACTAAAGCTTTAATACACATGATCTGCATAATATTATAATTCAGAAAACAGAGTTAATTATTTTGGTGTATGCATATGAACTAAGCTGAAATGCACATAAATTTCTGTGTTACTACTGGAAGTGCCTAAGCATTACAAATATAATGGTACTAGGAATGCTTGTGAAACATTAGGAGCACAAAGAAAAGGAGGACTTGTGGCACCTTAGAGACTAACAAATTTATTTGAGCATAAGCTTTCGTGAGCTACAGCTCACTTCATTCACTCCACTGAATGCATCCGATGAAGTGAGCTGTAGCTCACGAAAGCTTATGCTCAAATAAATTTGTTAGTCTCTAAGGTGCCACAAGTACTCCTTTTCTTTTTGCAAATACAGACTAACACGGCTGCTACTCTGAAACCTGTCATTAGGAGCACATTTGTTTGTAAACTCAGAACATTTTACAAACATTTCTAGTGCCTGAATCAATTATTGCATATGCCAAAATTATCTAATGTAAACAGACTATGTATGTGCACATGCACATACTTAAGCTAGTGTTAAATATGAAAAATTAGTTTAGAATGTGAGATAGTGAAACATTATCATTTATGCTTTAGGGGGCTATATTTTGAATACATATATAAACTCTCAGCCTTTTAAGCTTTTCTGCGGTCTCTCTAAGATTAGGTTATGCCTGGAACTCTGTATTATTAGCATTTTCTAATTCCTGCACAGTTTGGATACTTACGTTTGCAATTTAGTAAGCTTTTTTAAAGGTTTGAATGTTAATGTTAAAGGTTGATATATCTAAAGAGTATACTGGATCTCTGGGGAAGAAAGAATGGCAATATAATACAGTAATCTCAGAAGTACTGGCGCCTTCAGTGCTTATCTGCGGTAAACCACTAAACTACTACATTAGGATAATAGTAAGGGTCCCACTTAACCCTCCAAACCTTGCAAATTCAAAATTAAGACTGAAAGAGCTGCAGTCTTGTATCTAGATGTTGGACAACCTTCCCATTATCCAATACCTAAGTACTGCTACTTTTATAATGTGCTAATAGGAAGGTTCCACATTGTGCCTACCACCTGGGAAATAAACCATAATCCTTATTCTTTTGATCTCCCTTACCTGCTCCCTTACTTTTGTATGTTTAAATTAGTCTTGTCATATAATTTAGGGTGCTGGGGGGAGTTGATTACTTCTGGCTTGTTTGTTTAATGATTTCTTTATTGAAAAAAAAGACAAAACCCTGAAGGCAGTCAGCAATTTTCTATTGAGAATAGGTTGATGAATGACTGAAATCAATCATAGCCCAGGAGTTTAATTATTATACACATATAAATGACACACTGAAACTTTTCACACTACATGATTCAATCATATCCCTATTTTATTATATACTGTAACAGGAATAATAGTCATGTTTTCAGAGTATACTTCCATTAAATGGAATTTGCCATTACCAAGGGCCTCAACATCACTATAGCATTTAGCCAACCTGAAAAGACATTTATTGCTGTGTATCCTGTACAACCTACCATGAACATTAGCCCTGCATTAATTTGTGTTCAATAAATGTAGTGATTAAAGTGATGCAGGATAAAGGGAGGCGTCAGAGAGAATATTTACATAAATAATTCATTTAAAATTAATATTAATTTTGTATAATGATATATAATGCACCTAATTTTTCACTATGGTGAAGCTGTTTTGCATGGTGGATTTTGGCCCTAATAATAACATAAGAACAGTGCAACAAGCCACAGAAGTATCATACCAGTGCATGCAATCTGGTGTAGTGGATCTTAGGCCACCTGCATCTCTGCTTTTGGCATAGGGTAATTAAGTGGGAGAAAAGCCAGCATGCAGGGCTGGGGGAGTTTAGGGAACTGAGATTGGATGAGGAGACTAGGAAGAGACACTGGGACTAAGATAGTAGAAACAGGAAACAGGATGAGAGAGGGTGACGGGAGGCCAATGTAAGAGCAACAGGATTGGAACGTGGAGCTAGGGTAGGGAAGAGGAAACTGGGACAGGGAAAAGTTTGAAGGTGACAGAGCAGAAGCATACCAGGTTGAGGGTGGGGTGATGAACGTTACACAAATTTGATCACATACTAGTTTTTCCACAGGAACCCTGCAATATTCAATGTACAGAATGGCGCGTCTCTGGAAATAAATCTGGACTGTGCAGTGAAGGAAGTTGTTGAGAGTTCCCCTATCCCCTTACTCATTTGTTGCAGACGGTGTGTACTATTTGAAGTACTGGTGCAGGCAGGTCCAGGCCCACCCTAAACTAAACCACTACCTCACCCCATCTAGCCTCCTCCTTTTGTAGTATGATGGATGGCTGTCTTGGCCAGTGACAAGAAGAGGTTGACAAGGAGCTCCTGTTATTTTTGTGGGGCCATGGATGGGATGTGCAGGGACCAGGAGGTGCAGGGAAAAGTCCAGCCAGAACCTCAGTAAGACTTCTGGAAGTGCCAGAAGAGGGGCTGCAACCTAATGCAATCTACATAGATGTGTGCCAGGATCTCCTTCTTGCCACAGAAGGGACTGGTGTCAGGGGAGTTCATGAACCACACTAGCTACATGCTCTGTGAAGGAGCCAACAACTAATATACCCAGCAGGTTAGGGGCTCTGGAATGGGGTAGAGTTTGGCCCGCCAGGGTTCCTCAGCCTTCTTAGGTGTCAGCAGGTCCCTCTATGTGGTCTGTGGGCAGGACATGAAGACGTGGAACTAGTTAGTGTGAAGTATGAATGCATACAGATGTTTACTGAGTGCGAGTCAGAGGCAGACAGGCTGGATACCATGCAACTGGATCAGGTAGCCTGTTGGGGCAGCTGAGGAGGCTTGCGAGACAGGGGCCTCATGAAGGGATCTGGAGGGCCTAGTGAGAGGTGTTCAGGGAGCACCTTCCTGCAGGACCCACTTGTGGAAAGAAAGAGAAGCAGGGGGAAAAGCTGCCCTCACTTAGAATCATAGAATCATAGAATATCAGGGTTGGAAGGGACCTCAGGAGATCATCTAGTCCAACCCCCTGCTCAAAGCAGGACCAATCCCCAATTTTTGCCCCAGATCCCTAAATGGCCCCCTCAAGGATTGAACTCACAACCCTGGGTTTAGCAAGCCAATGCTCAAACCACTGAGCTATCCCTCCTCCCATGGGATACACAAACCCATGCACCAGCCATGTACATTGGGGTCCATCCAGCTTCTCGGAACATAGTCCAGGAAGTCTCTGATTCTGGTGGTGCCAGTCAGGACCAATCTCAAGCACAAGGGGGACTTCACAACCAACACATATAGATGGGAGCTGCATAGCAGGTGTTCTGCTAAGAGGTCCACCCACTCAGTGGCCACTGTGAACCTGGTCGCCAAGACTAGTTTCGAGGTCCTGAGCAGGTCCTGGTAAAAGATCCGCATCTCAGAGAGGTCTCAGGGGAGCTGCTGGTTTTATCGGAGCCTTTAGAGGTGGTGAAGTAAGGTATGAACCAGCATGCTCCATGCAGGACTATGTGCATCTGCCTCTGCCAGGCCAGCCAAAACTCCTGGAAGGATGCCACAAAGCCCACATTCTCCAACAAGCTGTTGGTGAAATTCTATTAGACAAGCCTCACCCTCCCAGGTGTCAGTAAGGCCATCATGGCTACCAGCTTGTGGTCGAAGAATGGGGCAAGCCTGATGCGGGAGAAGTGGGCCCACAAGATGTGAAATCAAGAGATATAAATGTGGCCCAATTGGGAGTGGCACCACTGAATGTTCTTCAAGGGACATAAATGTAGGTGGTGGAGTTATCCAGGTGGTGGTCAGCCAGACTTCCACCAGGGAGTGATGGTTGACAACCTTCTTGAGGACATCCATGGTGACTTAGCACTTCTTTGTCCCTAAACAGTCCTACGCATACAGGAGATTGTTAAAATCCCTGCCCCAGACCAGGCACTCACAAGGATGCAAAGTGCCAAAGAAGGTGGATGCCTGCTGATAGATGCACACCCATCCAAGTTCCAGTATCAGGATATAGATGTTAACAAGTTGAGAATCATCCCCTCCACACTTTAGGCTTGGACATACAGCAGGCATCCCAGCATGACCCCGGCAACTCCCAGCACCTCAGACCATAGGTCTCTAGAGAACAGTGTGGTCTCCTGTGACTCTAAAGAACCCCTGTATTCACACCCTACACATTATTGCAGTGATTTTCAACTTATGGTCTGTGGACCCCTGGGGGTGTGCAGACCATATCTAAGATTCCCAAAGGGGTTCACACCTCCATTTGAATTTCTTTAGGGGCCCACAAATGAAAAAAGGTTAAAAGCCACTGCAATAAATTTTGTACAAAATAAGCTTTGTGAGGTATCATTTAAAAAATTAATAACACAAGGGTCAATAATATCATGGTGGAATGTATGGAATAACAGTATATGTAAAGTTATGAAATCCCCTAGTATGATGTTATTAGCACATGTTCAAACCTACACAGCCCTCCCTAGGCAAAAGTTGTTAGATCTGTCCTAAACAAAGGTATATGTGTTTACTTCAATTTACTTATAAGTATCAAACAGGGTTCTTGACACAGCAGGAGGAGGAGATGGCAGGAGACATAGCAAAGTTTCATTTCTGCAGACACAGGTGAGAAGAGCATGGAGCTTCACAGAACTGATATTTTGGAGAACATTCAGGACTGGGAGTGAGTTGTGGTCACCCTGCAAGTAGTAACCAAGGCTGGTGGAAGCCAGTGTGACTAGTATGTTGGTGGCAAGCCATTGGGATCAGAGTTACTGGACCAGGAACTGTGTAGCTATACACAGACACTCAGGTGTAACCTGCATACTGGTAGGCTGTTTCTGAGCAGCCTGGGTTGGGAGTTACAACTGCAAAAAATTGTGAGGAACCTAAAGTTGCAGGGCAGGTGGTGACACAACCCTCCACTAGGGTGACTGCACCCCAGAATGTGACACCACCCCACCAGACAGAACGGTAAAGTAACTGAAATACACCCAGTCCCCCTAGTCCAGCTGCCAGCTGGGTTTGGTGGCTGGATCAATGTGCATCTCCTGCAGGAAGATCACAGAGTACCTCCCTACCCAAAGGAGCGTACCTTGGCACCTGTGGAGACTCACCCTACAGCTCTTGAGGTTAAGGGATGCAACGGTGTTGGATATCACTGTGGAGGGGGGTTGAAGAGCCTCACGGACAGGAGTGCCACCCCTCCCCCCCATGGAGTCACCCAGTATCCCGTGGTTGAGGCTGAAGGTGACCAGGGAATCGCCGAAGCTGCAGACTTGCTGGTAGGCTGCAGCATCCTGGTTCCTGAATCCCATGTCTGATGGCAGGGCTGCAGCATCAGCAGCAGACACCACTGCAGAAAGGGTCTTCAGGCAGGGCTCTTTCCCTTTTCCTTCTCCTGGCCCTTTCTGCTGACCAAGGGGGCTCCCTCGGTGGTGGTGGGAATTTTGGCAGCAGGTCTCTGACAGGGCCTGCTGCTGCTGTAGCCTCTCTGGGGGCACAGAGGGTATTGGCAGCAGTGTTCAAAGCCACCGGGAGGAATGGTGGATAAAGCCAAGGTAGGGAAACAACAGTGATGGGGGGGCCCTCTCTCTCAGTTGGCCCTCTCAGTTTGTCAGTCTCAGACAAAGCCACCAGCACGGAAGCCTCATCAATGGCTGAGTCCGGTTCTGCCATTGATGACAAGTGATGTGAACTGCCACCAGAGGGCAGCGTGGGAGGAATAGAATTAAAGGGAAGGCTGGGGGTTGGGACAGAGGCTAACTGCTCCTCCCCTCTGAGCTGCATGTGGGGGGAGGAAGATGTAAACAAACTGGGGGGGTGGGATTAGTGAAACCAGCTTTGGGGAGCACTGGCTGCACTGGGAGTCAAGGGCAGCTGAATCATGATGGGGTGTCAAACAAAAATGGGGAGGGAAAACAAAAGCATGGAGATGCAGAGCTTCATGAGGGCAAGTGGGGCCAGGAGCGAACAAAAAGTAAGGGGAATGGGAGCAAACAGCAGACGGTGGGGCTTGGGCAGGCTGGGGAAAGCAACTTCCAAAGACTGGGATGTTCTGGGTGGGGGAGGAGAGGGAAACAAACATCCTGCCTCATTCAGTGCACAGATGGGATAGTGATCACTTAATGAGCACCAATTCCATGAGACTGTCATCTCATTGCTCAATGTGGAACCCCAGCCCTTATTTACTGCACGCTAGTCCAATCCTGCTCTGAATAAAGAATTACATTTCTCATGGGCTTTTACTGTGGTATTCATCAGTATAGATTCTGAGTGTCAAATATTCAATTTATTTTCACATCGCTATGAGAGGAGTATGTATTATCCCTTTTACAGATGGGGCACAGATTACTGTCAAAGATATTCATTAATCTTAGGTGTCCAATATGAGGCCCCAAACCTGACTCTCTTTTTCTGAGTACATAGCCCTTTATATGTTCAAAGCACTGCTCCTCATTATTTGCGGCTGTGAGTGATTAGCACTTCTGCCAGTCAGACCCCAGCCTATCAATGCTGAATACAAGGAATAGATAATCTAAACAAGCTTGTTTAGACTAAGTTTGCAGCACTGTTTAGGAGGCTGAATATTGATATGAGTTCTGCAAGACCAAAAGGCCAGGAATACAGTCTAACATTAATTTAAATGAAGAATTTCTCAGCCCTTTCATTCAAGGTATTTTGACTGTAGCTAAGCATATATTTAAGAACATAAGAATTGGGGAAACAAAATAATCATCAGTTTTGTGGTGCCAGATTAAATACAGTTCATTTTGAAGAAGTTCAATTTCAAATGAGTAAACCAGGCCAAAATTCCTATTAAAAAAAAAAAAGAGAGAGCAAGAGAGAGACCTGGATATCTTGGTAAACTGGGCACAAGAATATAATGTGTGTTTTAATACACCCAAATGTAAAAGTCATACCTCTAAGAGGTAGAGAATGTAGGCCATACTTAAAGAATAGGGGACTATCTTGGGAAGCAATGACTCTGAAGAGGACTTTGTGGGGAGGGGATAGCCAATATAACACTGCATTTCTCTTACTGTACTCAGTTGATTTCATTTTTACCCTGTTGTTTCGGATAGTCCACCTCTTCATATTGAATGAACACCAGCAATACCATAATGCATGTCATGGTCATAAAGCATGGACTGCCCACAGGAGGTGTAATGGGCCTAAGTGGCTTGACCAACATTGGTATGGGTTGTTCTAGTTCCAAACACTTTGCTTCACTACAAAAGAAAAAGGACACTAAGCTATCTAAACTACCACATGCCACAGGGGGCCACAACAGTGATTCCCGTAACCCACCCAGCAATATTGTTAATCTATCCAACTATACTCTTAACCCAGCAGAAGAATCTGTCCTATCTCGGGGCCTCTCCTTTTGCCCCTCCACCCCCACGAACATGATACAGTTCTGTGGTGACCTAGAATCCTATTTTCGACGTCTCCGACTCAAGGAATATTTCCAACACACCTCTGACCAACATATTAACCCACAGAGACCTTCCTGCCAACACTACAAAAAGAAGGATTCTGGGTGGACTCCTCCTGAAGGTCGAAACAGCAGACTGGACTTCTACATAGAGTGCTTCCGCCGACGTGCACAGGCTGAAATTGTGGAAAAGCAGCATCGCTTGCCCCATAACCTCAGCCGTGCAGAACACAATGCCATCCACAGCCTCAGAAACAACTCTGACATCATAATCAAAAAGGCTGACAAAGGAGTTGCTGTCATCATCATGAATAGGTCGGAGTATGAACAAGAGGCTACTAGGCAGCTGTCCAACACCACTTTCTACAAACCATTACCCTCTGATCCCACTGAGAGTTACCAAAAGAAACTACAGCATTTGCTCAAGAAACTCCCTGAAAAAGCACAAGAACAAATCCGCACAGACACACCCCTAGAACCCCGACCTGGGGTATTCTATCTGCTACCCAAGATCCATAAACCTGGAAATCCTGGACGCCCCATCATCTCAGGCATTGGCACCCTGACAGCAGGATTGTCTGGCTATGTAGACTCCCTCCTCAGGCCCTACATTACCAGCACTCCCAGCTATCTTTGAGACACCACTGACTTCCTGAAGAAACTACAATCCATTGGTGATCTTCCTGAAAACACCATCCTAACCACTATGGATGTAGAAGCCCTCTACACCAACATTCCACACAAAGATGGACTACAAGCCGTCAGGAACAGTATCCCCGATAATGTCACGGCTAACCTGGTGGCTGAACTTTGTGACTTTGTACTCACCCATATCTATTTCACATTTGTGGAAAATGTATACCTTCAAATCAGCGGCACTGCCATGGGTACCCGCATGGCCCCACAGTATGCCAACATTTTTATGGCTGACTTAGAACAACGCTTCCTCAACTCTCATCTCCTAATGCCCCTACTCTACTTGCGCTACACTGATGACATCTTCATCATCTGGACCCATGGAAAAGAAGCCCTTGAGGAACTCCACCATGATTTCAACAATTTCCATCCCACCATCAACCACAGCTTGGACCAGTCCACACAAGAGATCCACTTCCTGGACACTACGGTGCTAATAAGCGATGGTCACATAAACACCACCCTATATCAGAAACCTACTGACCGCTATTCCTACCTACATGCCTCTAGCTTTCATCCAGATCATACCACACGATCCATTGTCTACAGCCAAGCTCTACGATATAACCACATTTGCTCCAACCCCTCAAACAGAGACAAACACCTACAAGATCTCTATCATGCATTCCTACAACTACAATACCCACCTGCTGAAGTGAAGAAACAGATTGAGAGCCAAAAGAATACCCAGAAGTCACGTACTACAGGACAGGCCCAACAAAGAAAATAACAGAACGCCACTAGCCATCACTTTCAGCCCCCAACTAAAACCTCTCCAATGCATCATCAAGGATCTACATCCTATCCTGAAGGACAACCCATCACTCTCACAGATCTTGGGAGACAGGCCAGTCCTTGCTTACAGACAGACCCCCAATCTGAAGCAAATACTCACCAGCAACCACACACCACACAACAGAACCACTAACCCAGGAACCTATCCTTGCAACAAAGCCCATTGCCAACTCTGTCCACATTTCTATTCAGGGGACACCATCATAGGGCCTAATCACATCAGCCACACTATCAGAGGCTCGCTCACCTGCGCATCTACCAATGTGATATATGCCATCATGTGTCAGCAATGCCCCTCTGCCATGTACATTGGTCAAACTGGACAGTCTCTACGTAAAAGAATAAATGGACACAAATCAGACGTCAAGAATTATAACATTCAAAAACCAGTTGGAGAACACTTCAATCTCTCTGGTCACTCGATTACAGACCTGAGGGTAGCTATCCTTCAACAAAAAATCTTCAAAAACAGACTCCAACGAGAGACTGCTGAATTGGAATTATTTTGCAAACTGGATACAATTAACTTAGGCTTGAATAGAGACTGGGAATGGATGAGTCATTACACAAAGTAAAACTATATCCCCATGTTATTTCTCCCCCCCCCACCCCACCCCCCACTGTTCCTCAGATGTTCTTGTTAACTGCTGGAAATAGCCTACCTGCTTGTCACCATGAAGGGTTTTCCTCCTTCCCCCCCCCCGCCCCGCTGCTGGTGATGGCTCATCTTAAGTGATCACTCTTCTTACAGTGTGTATGATAAAACCCATTGTTTCATGTTCTCTCTGTGTGTGTGTATATAAATCTCCCCTCTGTATTTTCCACCAAATGCATCCAATGAAGTGAGCTGTAGCTCACGAAAGCTTATGCTCAAATAAATTTGTTAGTCTCTAAGGTGCCACAAGTACTCCTTTTCTTTTTACACTGAAAAAAGTAGAATATGGAATTTGTTCATTCAGACACAAAGCTGAACATGATTTTTGCCTACAGAGCCAGGAGAGAGAAAAGAAAAAGTGAAGCTACTTTGGAATGGTTGGGTTTGTTGGCTTTAGTTCTTGATTGTAGGTTTTATTTAATTCCAGTCATCTGATCTCACCCCATCCCCCATGATTCTGCATCATAATAAATATCACCACCACAAGAATACAATTTATAACTGCTACTTATAACTTAACAAATTTTAGGGAATATTACTTCGTAAAATGTATGTGATAGGTTGCAGGGGCACAATTGGATCCCAAGTGAACATGGAGTTAGTTTCTCAGCTGCCCCCTGCATCTGTGTTGGTGCTGTGTGGAAAGACTATAAGAATGGTTGTTTAGAAGCAATGGGTTTGTAGCATAGAATGCTTTTATACTGAACGCAACACATGGGAGTTGGAAGATGGTATTAATAAACTTAAAGAGTTTTCCTGGTAAATTATTGATTATAACCATAAGCTAAGTAATTTAACAAACAAAAGGGGCCAAGGTTTTCAAAATTGATGAGAGATTTTTGGGGAGGAGCTTCCATTTTTGGTGCTTAAAAGGACCTGACTTTGAGGGTGGATATTCAGAACTTTCTGAAAGTCAGGCCCCATTAAGGTGTCTAAATTTGTCTCTGTTTTGGAGTGTCCAAAGTCACTAGTCACTTTTGAAAAATTTTGGCCTATTCCTTTAGGAAAATAAACCTTGCTGACTGCTATATTTTCTTCTGAGTTAGCACACAACTGTACAATTCAGTGCTGCAACAGTTTAGTAAATAAACCTAAAACAAAACATATTTGCAGCACCACATGTGGACACATGTTCAAAAGTATTTAACACAAATAATTTTCTAAAATGAACGCGATTTACAGCCTAAGCTGATTTGGATTCTACTCGCTCAATTAGAGAATGACCAGGTTTGTTTAATCAGGGGTTCAAGGCCCAAAACTATTTGGGAAACCATGAAATGGATCTGCTACTCTGAAACTAATATTTGAATTATATTAAATAGAATTGTTTAACATTTCTTCTCCTGAACTAGAGCATGTAATTAAAGCCCAGGTGATCACCATGGAATATTGAGAAGCTGAATTCTCTAGTCTCACTTGAATTAAAGTTATAATAAGGGACGAGTCACAAAGTTCAGACCTGCATCTGACTACGCACCACTAAAATCAGTATGAGTTTTGCCATTAACTTAAACAGGAACATGATTAGAGATCTGTTCTTTAAGTTACTGCTCCCTGTAGTGTTCAGGAAAAGATAAATGAATGGTACCGTAGTCCTGCTAAAGTCAGGTAATGCCCTCCATCTATTGGTGTGCTGCTATTTGGCTCCCTTGGCTGGCTATGAAATTTTACCTGCAAAATGACACTGCAGTTATCTTAGAATGAGAATTTTGCTCTTGGGTTTCAACATATCCAGCAGTGATAAAAGGGATGAAAGATGATAAACACTTTTATATTGCAATCAGGAATTATTTTAAAAAGCAAGTGAACAGAGAATCTCAAACTAGAGTAAAGAAAGTAAATTGCAGAACATAAACATGTTGATCAACCAAAAATGGTGAGGAAAAAATACTTGCAGAGATATTAAATTACATGAAAATTACTATCCTATAAAATTAAAGAAATAAAGTAAACAAACCTTAGCTCTGAAGAATTAGGAAAGCAGGCATTTCTGAACATAAAAGACATGTAATATTATTGTTATCACTGAGGATGTGATGTTTGATAGAATACATGCTGATAATGTCAGCTACAGGAAGATGAGGCTCTTTGGATTTCTTTGCCCCTTTGAACAACTACCATTAGCAAAACACATGCTTAATTTTGAGCACATGAATGATTCCATTGAAGTTTAATGGTTTATGTATACGTTTTTTCTGGAAATATAAATGTTAAAATGGAGTTAAGACATGGAATGTAATTTAAGGTAAAATATTTTATAGGAATATTGTACTTATCCAAAAATAAACACAAACAAATATCACTCAAAATTAACACACCAGCTAGAGGGCATATATAAGGAAAACAAAATACCAACATTTTCAGATGTACCTTGCTCACCTGAATGAGTCACTCCCTGGTCTATAAACCAACTGTTAAGATTTAGTTATGATCAATATTAAATATTCTAGTGGTGTTTTACTTAAGTCTGTGTGCTACACAAGAGCACTGTCTTATGTAGAGTGGCCATTTCATTTGCAATGAAAGATGTTGCCTTCATCTTTTAGAAAGGATTATTAGCCTTTAACTAACTGTTTGGACCATTACCATGGAGTAATTAAATGCCAAGGTATGAAAAATTAGAGTACTGCTAATATATGGATATTTCATTTAACAAGGTGTTTTTGATGTATGGAAACATTTATGTGGAGACCTAAAAAGGCCAATGTTCTATTTAGTTGTTTTTTTTTGAAGTTTAAATAGGTCTTTGTGAAGGTGACTTGATGCAATTTATATAAACTGGGTGTCTAAAATTGTCAGCATTGTGTTTCAAACACCAAAATAAGGATGATTTAGATGCCAAAGACTTTATTAAATATCTAATCTTAGATACCAAAATTTTAAAATTGATCCTATGGAGTGAATAAATGTTTCTTAGCTCCCCTCCACACACACACACACACACACACTCACACACACACACACACACACTCCCCAAAGTGTAGTGGGACTTGCTTATAAAGAAATCAGATAATGAATTTCCATTTACTGGGTTAAACTTTTAAATCCTTAATAGAACAGGACTTCCTTTGATTTCAGACAGGGAGTATAAGAACTGAGTAAAAATTGAAGCCATGGTAACCAACACGTGCTTAATTTTGAGCACATAAATGATTCCATTGAAGTTTAATAGTTTATTTATTTATTTTTTTATTTTCTGGAAATATCAATGTTAAAATGGAGTTAAGATGAGGGATGTAATTTAAGGTAAAATATTGTATAGGAATATTGTAATTATCCAAAAACAAAGTGTTATAAACCAGACAATTCAGCATTAAGGTTAAATTTAAGAAATCCAAACATGATACCATATGAAAATGCAGAGTTGTGGCACCCAAACAACCTTTACTCTGCCCTGAAGTGATGCCATGCAATACCCATAGGATTATGATTAATGTATTTTAGTGTTTGTGGTTCCACATTAGATTTAACTGAATGTTAAAGACATTTTTGATTGCTGTTCTCCCCCTGCATGGATATCCAGCTAGACTGTGATTAACCGATTTTTAATTGGTTCATTAAATTGTTTTATTCAGTTGACATTTATGTGTGTGCTGTGCAAGTTATCCGTGTGTAATATATAAGCTTTAGGACTGGGCTTGAAATACTGATTTATTACTCTGGGAAAACATATTGTAGTATAAGTGCACAAATACAAGTTGTGAATTTTTCTAACTACTTTTGACTGGAAATTTTAGACCCTGGAATAACAAAAACTCACCCAGTTATCTCACTTCAGAGGTGCCGGTGCTTTCATTTCTTCATAATAGGCAAAAACAATTTAAGTTTGTGTAAACAGTAGTTCAGATTTATGATATGTTATGAAGTATTTGTTAAACACAAGATAGGTTATCTAAATTGATCAATAACTCTTACAAAGTCACATAATAAGGAGATGAAATCTGAAGTTTAAACACACTAGAAATTAACTCTAGATAGCTGCATGCCTAGAAAATTAAGAAGGAGATTATTGTTGTTGAAGTGTTATTTTTATAATACATCTATTTATTGTGTAAAAACAAGCGTTCATGTGGTATTTACTTGGCTTTTTGCATTTGTTATTTTAGAACTTTAGAAAGGCTGATAGCTCAGATTGCTTCATCACTTTTTAAAGATGAACAGATAATCTGACAGTGCCTCAGTTCTTAAGCAGCTCTGCAATATTCACTAGTTAGTAATAGATGTTATGTGTCACAGATTCAGCTCCACTTAGTTACTTATGGACAGTGGTATTGTTCAATCTGAATAAGATATCAGCAAAAGGTCTGTGCAGCACTAAATGTTCAAAACAGGGCTTAAATGGGATTTAATACTAGTTCTTATATAGCACTTTCCATAATAGGTTAGTATCATTATCCCCATTTTACAGATGGGGAAACAGAGGCACAGAGAAGTGAAGGTCCCTCAGCAGCGGAGCTAGAATAGACCCAGGTCTCCTAACTCCCACACTGTTCTCTACCCACAAGGCAACATTTCCCCTTAAGCGGTGTATGGCCTTTAACAGGGGACACTCAGCTCTTGAGCACCTCCTTGCACTGCATGAAATACCGCAACCCTTTCCCCACTCCTGGAGCTCCCTGAAGGTTGTTGACTTCACTTGGTGGGTCTGCAGTGGCTCAGTCTTTCAGCCAGGTCACACAATCAACATAAACAATTACAAGTAACAAAAAGCCAACAAAACTGTCTGTCTGAGCTCATCAGGAACTTCAGCCCCCACTCTGGGTTCTTTAAATTAAACCCTGTACTCAGGCTTCAGCCCACTTCACTGGTAGGGGAACCCAGTCCCATCCATTACTCCAGGTTCCAATCTAGGAACCTATAAACAGCAACCACATACCTCTCACTTCAATTCATTGCTGCTACTTTACTGGACCTCTTCCCACATGGCACCTTTATCTTCACCCCTTATGTCAGAGTTAAAGTTCTCAGGTCCTCTCTCTCCCAGATTAAGAAAAGCCTGTCCAGAACCAAACTCTGATTATCCCTCAAGCTCCTCTTGCAACAGAAAAGCTCCCTATTTCACCTCTCTGGTCCCAGCCAGGAACTGACCTGCTAAGGCCCTGCAGCTCCTTTTATCTGAGCCTGCTGGTCTCTGATTGGCTGATTCTGTGCAGCATCTCTAGGCAGGCCTGGAGGAGCCACCTTTGCAAGTCCTTTCCTGGGCTCTTCCAAGATCATTGCAGCTTTCAGGGGATCTGCAGAAGGACAGGGACATCTGAGGTTCTGGGGCCAGTTTTGTTTAATATCTTCATTAATGATCTGGAGGATGGCATGGACTGCACCCTCAGCAAGTTTGCAAATGGCACTAAACTGGAAGGGTGGTCAATACGCTGGAGGGTAGGGATAGGATACAGAGGGACCTAGACAAATTAGAGGATTGGGCCAAAAGAAATCTGATGAGGTTCAACAAGGACAAGTGCAGAGAGTCCTGCACTTAGGACAGAAGAATCCCATGCACCACTACAGACTAGGGACCGAATGGCTAGGCAGCAGTTCTGCAGAAAAGGATGTTAGGCTATACAAAGCACACGGGATCTTTTTATAAGAGAGAAGGCAAATATGCCATATTTATTGAAAATACAACAGTTAGTCACACAACATACATACAAACACACACACACAAGTCCTGCAGATGGTCTTTATAGTTACCAGTCTGTTGTAGTTCAAGTCAACCTAATGGCCAGTTAGATTGAGCATGAGTGAGGAGTGAGGCTCTGTCGGTAGCAATCCGATGCTCTGAGGCTTTGCAGGACTGAACCCAGAGTTCCATGGCAAAACACCCCAGCTTTATAGTTGTAAATTCCCATTTGAGTCCATGCATTTTGCAATGTCATCCTGTAATCATTAGTCCTTAAGTGGTGTTAATCTTGGGGTTTTCTGCTGTTATCATTTGATGGTTATTGTTGGGCTTCCCATCATTATCTCCTATTTGTTGTCTCACCTTCGGGGGTGCCTGCCTCACCTCTGAGGTTGTCAATGCTGCTAACATGTTTAGCCTCGGATACAATGGATGTTTTCTGATTGTCTCCTGGTGTTTCCAAGTCTCTCACTTTTTCTTGACCATCTGGACATTTGTGATGGCTTTCGCACCTTATATTTTCCTGATGCATGCATTCCTCATTCACTCAAACAGTCTCTCACAGAAACCTTCAAAGGTATACAGAATACATTGTAAATTAAGTCTTGCCAAATCTTATAACTAAAACAATTCACATTGGGGCTTCAGGCCCTCAACATTTCTGTAATCTATTTATCATAGACACAATACAATACAAAATCCTGTCTTTTACTTACTAAACCTTAAAACAAAGAAATGTATATTTAACTAGAGTGCCTATTTTGTAATACATATAGGAAACCATAGTAGACATTATAACTTATCCTAAAACAAAAGTGTGACCATAATCAGTCATAAGGATTGTTCTGGTCTGTCCCTGCCTTAACATCAGTATAGACACTGTCAGTCTGTCAGACGCATTCCTACCAATGTCCCAGAGGATCATTCCTTTCTGCTATTCAGAAAGAGTGGCTGGTAAAATGAAATCAAGACATACATTAGTACCTCTGTTCTTATAGTACAATTATAAAATCCTGCTCCTACGTGGACTTAGGGGTTACAGTAGACGAGAAGCTGGATATGAGTCAACAGTGTGCCCTTGTTGCCAAGAAGGCTAATGGCATTTTGGGCTATATAAGTAGGGGCATTGCCAGCAGATCGAGGGACATGATCGTTCCCCTCTATTTGACATTGGTGAGGCCTCATCTGGAGTACTGTGTCCAGTTTTGGGCCCCACATTACAAGAAGGATGTGGAAAAATTGGAGAGCATCCAGTGGAGAGCAACAAAAATGATTAGGGGACTGGAACACATGATTTATGAGGAGAGGCTGAGGGAACTGGGATTATTTAATCTGCAGAAGAGAAGAATATGGGGGGATTTGATGGGGGGAGCTGCCTTCAACTACCTGAAAAGGGGCTCCAAAGGGGATGGATCTAGACTGTTCTCAGTGGTAGCAGATGATAGAACAAGGAGCAGTGGTCTCAAGTTGCAGTGGGAGAGGTTTAGGTTGGATATTAGGAAAAAGTTTTTCACTAGGAGGGTGGTGAAACAATGGAATGCGTTACCTAGGGAGGTGGTGGAATCTCCTTCCTTTGAGGTTTTTAAGGTCAGGCTTGACAAAGCCCTGGCTGGGATGATTTAGTTGGGGATTGGTCCTGCTTTGGGCAGGGGGTTGGACTAGATGACATCCTGAGGTCCCTTCCAACCCATATATTCTATGAGGTTCTGAAGTTGCACAGTGCCTGCTAGTTGTCACTCCAAGTTTCATTTCACAGTTCAGCGCAATTGCACCTATATTTCCCCTCAGTGGTCCAGCACGGACACCCACTCTCAAGCTTCCAGCTCTGCAGTCCTTGCCTTTTTAGATGGATACCTATGTCTCTCTCCCTTCTCTTCAGGGTATTTTCAGACATACAGTTCCCTGCCTTCTCTATGTTATTGCCAACAGAGACCGGCTGCCCACGTGCACCTGCTTGCTTTCTCTTCAGAGACTGATAACAGAGTGATTGTCAACACTTATAAGTACCATACAGTTCTTTGTATTTCACTCTTCACATAAAAGCTCTACAGAGAAAATATATTAAAAACAATAAATGAACCTACACACATGCTAATAAGCTTACTAGAGAATCACCCAACCCTAACATGGACTCCAACAGAAGCAGTCCTTCAAAGCTGCATCCACAGGGTTTCCTTCAGAGTCACAAGTTCATCACAGCTTCAGTTCAGAATGAGATCAGTCATATCATGTTTAGTCCACCCTTTCTACAGTACAAGGGTTTTTGATCTGGAGTTTCCAGGAACAGGTACCTCGTAGGAAATGGGTTTTCCTCCCCAGGGTGTAGCTTCTAATGGGTGACTTCAAAGTGGGTGATTTGCATTCCCCTCACACTCCTAATATTTCCTAGGAAAACCACTTTACATGGATTGTCCCCAAAAGTCATTTCAAGTTCCTAATATTTACATTAGTCAAGTGCAAAGAAGAGTTACACATAATCCTAAAATATCAACAATTGCATTTTCAATATTGTATCCTATAGGGTTATCTTGCCTTTATTATATTCACTGCCTTGCCTTCATTATTATAGCCCTGTGCAGATTCAAAAATGTGTATTTGCATCCGACCCATGATTCACAAAATTTATCTGCGGATATCTGCATCCGTGGATACGGATATCTGCACATATCTGTGGATTTACAGGGCTCTACAACAGGACTGGGCTGCGGCTCCAAGGCATACCCCCTCTGGCTAGAGCTGCTGCCACGGCAGACCCTCCACCTGCCCTGGTCAGGGGGCCCGAGCAGCCCCCTACCCAGTGTCCCTGCCCCCCAGGTCCCCTGCCTAGTGTCCCTGATTCCCAGGCCCACCACCCAGGGCAGGTGGAGGGTCCATGCCATGGTTTCTCACCGCTGCCCACCCAGCTCTTACCATCAGAGCTCTGCATGGATACAAAAATGGTCCCCGGATATCCACATCTGTGGATATAAAGCGGATACCTACAGCTTTGCATTATATTCTGCATTTATTATATTCAGCAGTACTGCAAGGAACCTATAGGTCTGTATCCTGTCAGACATTGGCTTCTGCAATTAGCATAAGATTTGAGGCCTATGAACTTTGGCACAGATCAACAGTCCAATGGTAACTCCTAATTTTTGGAGAACTGGAAATAGAGTGTAAGGGGGGATTTTGTCCATAATGACATCAACCAACGACAGAAACATTAGCTAACACCAGCTTTTGGAAAGTTTTGGAAAGAACATCCAACCACAAGAGTGCCATGGCAATGAATTGATGTTTATGATAAGTTGAGATCATTAATATGCTAACCTATAGAAGGACTGCTCAACATTAAGTAGGATGAAGAAATGAAAATAAGGAAGAGGGGAGAAACCCCTACATAATATGTATTAGACATAGTGGCGTCAGCATAACCTATTATAAAAGTTGCATCCCAGCCTGTGCACAGTGGGAGAGAGAGAGAGCTGTAACCCTTAGTAGGTGCCAGAAGGATGGCTACTGGTGATAAGGGAGAAGGCGATGGAGCAGATAATGGCTAATGTTTCAGGTTGTTCTGCAAGGGATGGTGTGAATATGGATGTTTAGAAGGATGTTTAGATGTTCTTTCTGTATTATTTATTACAAATATTTGCACTGTAAAAAAACAAAAAAAAATTTCTCAATTTCGCTACTACAGTACTGTAGTGCAATCTCTTTATCATGAAAGTTGAACTTACAAATGTAGAATTATGTACAAAAAACTGCATTCAAAACTAAAACAATGTAAAACTTTAGCACCTACAAGTCCAGTCTGTCCTACTTCTTGGTCAGCCAATCACTCAGACAAACAAGGTTGGTTACAATTTGCAGGAGATAATGCTGCCTACTTCTTGTTTACAATGTCACCTGAAAGTAAGAATGGGTGTTCACAAGGCACTGTTGTTGCTGGCATTGCAAGATATTTACGTGCCAGATGTGTTAAAGATTCATATGTTCCTTCATGCTTCAACCACCATTCCAGAGGACATGCTTCCATGATGATGATGGGTTCTGCTTGATAACGATCCAAAGCAGTGCAGACTGACACATGTTCCTTTTCATCATCTGAGTCAGATGCCACCAGCAGAAGGTTGATTTTCTTTTTTGGTGGCTCAGGTTCTGTAGTTGCCACATCAGAGTGTTGCTCTTTTAAGACATCTAAAAGCACGCTATACACCTCATCCCTCTCAGATTTTGGATGGCACTTCAGATTCTTAAACCTTGGGTCTAGCGCTGCAGCTATTTTTAGAAATCTCACATCGGTACCTTCTTTGCGTTTTGTCAAATCTGCTGTGAAAGTGTTCTCAAAATGAACAGGTGCTGGGTCATCATCCGAGACTGCTATAACATGAAATATAGGGCAGAATGCGGGTAAAACAGAGCAGGAGACATACAATATTCCCCTCAAGGTCACAAATTTAATTGATGCAGTATTTTTTTAATGAGCATCATCAGCATGGAAGCATGTCCTCTGGAATGGTGGCCGAAGCATGAAAGGGCATACGAATATTTAGCATATCTGGCATGTAAATACCTTACAACGCTGGCTACAAAAGTGCCATGCGAATGCCTGTTCTCACTTTCAGGTGACATTGTAAATAAGAAGCAGGCAGCAGTATCTCCCATCAATGTAAACAGACTTGTTTGTCTTAGCGATTGGCAGAATAAGAAGTAGGACTGAGTGGACTTGTAGGCTCTAAAGCTTTACACTGTTTTCTTTTTCAGTCCAGTTATGTAAACAAAAAAAATCTTCATTTATAAATTACACTTTCATGATGAGGAGATTGCACTACATTACTTTTATGAGGTGAATTGAAAAATACTATTTCTTTTGTTTATCATTTTCACAGTACATATTTTTTATATTATATTTGTAATAAAAATAAGAATATAAAGTGAGCACTGTGCACTTTGTATTCTGTGTTGTAATTGAAATCAATATTGAAAATGTAGAAAAACATTCAAAAATATTTAATAAATTTCAATTGGTATTCTATTGTTATAAGTGTGATTAATCATGATTAATTTTTTAATTGTGATTAATTGTTGTGAGTTAATCATGTGAGTTAACTGTGATTAATTGACAGCCCTAATTTAAATATTTCCTTAACAATATATGTTATTATTGATTCTTTGGTTTATTAAGGCTACAAGAATCATACAAATCATATAGATAGATAGATAGATAGATAGATAGATAGATAGATAGATAGATAGATAGATAGATAGATAGATATCCACAGTGGCATTGACTTTAGTTGAAGTTGTTGATGCTCAGCACTTCTGAAAATTATTTTATGTAGGCAGAAGAACAACTTATGCAAAGGAAGAAACATCAGACTCTGAATTTCATCACGTTTAAACATTCTTCACTACACTGAGATTCTGTCTTACCTAAATGGGGCCGAATTCTGCAACTTCTGTTTATGTTTGGTCCTGATTCTGTATGTTTGGTCCTGAACCATGCGGGTGGATCCCTGTGTCTGAAGAGCCTGTGTTTAAAGAAAAAAATTCAGAATATAGTGCTAATAATTATTTTATCAGTTTTGAATAGAATGGGAAATATCTGCAAAAAAAATTTCTTCATAAGAAATTGTATATTAATCTTTGTTTTCCAGGTTATATTCATAATAGCCTCTATTAAAAGGAGATGGTAAGCTACTCATTACTCTTCTAGTGAATGAAGAGGAAATAAAGAGGACTTAAAGATTTTTAAAATAAATATGTGAAAATGGTACAGAATGTTAAGTGGAGGGTTCAGTTCGGTAAAAGCTAAAAAAATAAAAGATTTTAGTCAAATAATTCCCCAATCTCTAACAGCTCAGGTACACTCACTAGATTGACATTGTTTGATTTAACATTTTTTTTCCATTGTTTGCAATTTTTGATGCACCAGAATATCATCCTTTTTCAGGAAGACCTTTTGAGATTTGTGTGTGTGTGTGTCATAAATTTTTGCCTTCAGGGATTATCTGCCATAAAGAGTATGATGCTGAAAATCTAATTTTTTTATTAGAAATTGAATCCACTTTCAAGGGATCAAATTTAGGACTGAATTATGCCTGTAAGGGGCGGCCTCACTTCAGAGACAGTATAGAGTCACAATATCCTCTTGCTGCTATAAGTCTTAAGAAGCTGCAGCAAAGTCCCACCCCTACTACACACAGCTGCTCTGTCAGAGGAAGTAGCAAAGCCAAGATCCTCCCTCCTTTAGGAGTCTTGTACTCTGGGTGTAGGGTGAGAGAAATCTTTGTGCCCGGCTACTGCTCAGAGATACAAGCAGGACACCCCTTGTCTCGTCCTTCCCCAAACACCTATGGAGCAGCAGGGCTCAATGTGGCTCTTTGACTGCAAATTCTGAGTAACTGATAGGATTGTTCCTGTTTATTTAGGTGAAAATCTCTTATTTACAAAATGAAATGCTCCAAGTGCAGGAGATCCTATAGGGGAATGAGCGGAGCAAAACTGCCTAATTCTTATGTTGTCTGTTTCCTGTGATGTGGCAGATGGTTCATTATTAAGAAAAGAGCAAAGGGGTTTTTTAAGCCTA
Source organism: Dermochelys coriacea (assembly GCF_009764565.3). NCBI lineage: Eukaryota > Metazoa > Chordata > Testudines > Dermochelyidae > Dermochelys > Dermochelys coriacea. The sequence goes on along the minus strand of NC_050068.2, from coordinate 126,761,800 downwards.
AAATGACTTCTTGAGATCTAAAAGAAATAAACAAACAACAAAAGAAAAGTAAGTTCTCTATTGCCTTGTCTACACTGATAAAAAAAAAAAGATGTGTGTTTCAATCAAATTATATCAGTCAAATCAATTTAGCTTTACTGAAAACAAATCAACCTCCAAGTGCCTGTGTAGATACAGTTTAACACCTTTAAGAATGTTTGAGATGGTTGTGTCCTGACCCAAGTGAAAAAAACCACCTTTTTTGCTTGTGTTGACAAGACCCATGAGAAAGCAATGTGTGTGTGTGTATGTTTCCTCTGTTCATATGCTGCAGTAATGATGAGATCAACATTTGAAATACAAAACAGTGCTTCATTCATTGGTACAAGGGTGATTTCCCTCTATACAAAAAGGGGATGATTTAGTTGCATCTATTGAGGAAAAGAGCACATTATCATCAGAATTAGTTTTAGCTTGCTCAGAAGGCAATAGCTGTTCTCTGTGTGTAATGTCATGCATGTGATAAATGTTAACATATCTACTTTCATTTACAGCTGCCAGGTATAGAAGAGCAAGAAAGGAATTATTCGCAATGGGACATAGGAGAGGGCCACTCAATCTAGCCTAAATATTAGCTATCATAACTTCTTTGGGGGGAAAATAGATAGATAGATAGATAGATAGATAGATAGATAGATAGATAGATAGATAGATAGATAGATAGATAGCCCCCAAATCAGAGAATACATATGCCCAATGCTAATATGGACTTCCAGTACAATAGACAATGTTTTAAATTGAACAGACATATTCACATTTTTACTATCTTTGCTGAAGCCAGGAGCTATTAACTTTTGGAAGACAATTATTCCAGCTACATTTTGTAATTACCTTATGTGGAATATAAAACTCTGAAAACATTGTCATTAGGTAAAACTTAGAACAGATAGTTAATTCTTGCCAGAACTTTCATTTTTCTCCTGCGTTAACCCCAGTTATTCAATTACACAAATTTTCAGATAACTATATTCCTTCATTAATCTAATTCAAATAAAACAATTCTCAAAGATTCCTTGTTATTTTTATTCCAAAATAATGAGGTGATTCCTTCCTCTATTTAAAATTAAAAGTATCCTTCAGGTTAGCTGAAAACATTTGTGACACACAAATAGAAAAAGTTATTGTTTGGGTTTTTTTCATAACTAATATTAAAACCAGTTTTACAGAACCAAAATCTTCACACATTACTCAAATCCTGGGTGAAATTCTGGCCCCACTGAAGTCAATGAAAAAATTGCCATTGATGGGGCCAGTATTTCACTCTACAGAGAGAGATTTTGGGGTTAGTGGTGAACAGAAGAATATAATCTGTTTACTGAATAATTCATGTAAACTATCTTTAAACTGGTAATGTCTTTGGCCTTTCTAATAGCTTCTGTCAGTGATTCCACAGATAAAGTAAAGCCTCAAAGGGACTCAGAAAGGAATCTGTTTACATGATTTGCACAACATTGGTGGATTTCAGCACATACCTAAGATTGAGACCAGACATAAGTGCTCTGCTGAAATAGAGCCCTGTCTGTCTAACTAGATAAAAATGGTTAGATTCCAGTCCATGATGGCCTGATCTAGTTTCTACTGAAGTCAATGGGAGCTTCTGTGGCAGCATAACTACCATAATTTTCATGAATTGAAAATCCAGTTATTTCACACAGTCCTTGACACCGTGGTGGTGGTATAAAAAAGAGGATGTGGAATATGGTTTTATTTTGTATTTTGGATTACTTTTAGTAATAATATTATATATTAATATGTAAAATTCTTGCCTACTAGCCAGAATACCATCTCATGAGGAGGACAGTATATGCTGAATATCACCATGTTCAATGGTAGTTATGTCAGGCAACATGGTGTTTCTTCTCACATAAGATTCTGGTCCATAAAATATAGCTCTGTACAAAAAAGAATTGAAATTATTTTTTCTATCATTTTTAGTACATATACAGTATATACAATCATGATGTAGCATTTCCATCTGCAGTGTTGATGTTTTACCTGAATTGCAAATACAATTTTAAGTATTGCTGTTTTCTCCTCCAACTGATTTCCAAGTAATCTCAGATTTCATGTGTAGGGGCCTACCAAATTCACTGTCCATTTTGGCTAATTTCACAGTCATAAGATTTTGAATTTCATGATTTCAGCTATTTAAATCTGAAATCTCATGGTGTTGTAATTGTAGGGTCCTGACCCAAAAAATAATTGGGGGGGTCACAAGATTATTATAAGGGGGTTACTGGGCAGCTCTGAAGGCAGAGCCACCACCAGCAGCAACACAGAAGTAAGGGTGGCATACTATGGTATTGCCACACTTACTTCTGCGCTGCTGCTAGCAGATGCTGCCTTCAGAGCTGGGTGCCTGGCCAACAGCCACCACTCTCCAGCCACCCAGCTCTGAAGGTAGCACAGAAGTAAGGGTGGCAGTACTATGACTCCCACTTAAAATAACCTTGCGACCACCCCTGCAACTCCCTTTTGGGTCAGGACCCCCAATTTGAGAAATGCTGGTCTCCCCCCATGAAATCTGTATAATATAGGATAAAAACTCACAAAAGTCCAGATTTCATGGGGGGAGACCAGATTTCACAGTCCATGATGTGTTTTTCATGGCTGTGAATTTGGTAGGGCCCTATTCATGTGGCAGGCAAATTCATATTATTGATTCATATGGGAAGACCATAAATAACACAATATTGTCACATTATTAGGATCTTTTAAATACAGGAACTGGGTAGATTGAGAATTCATCATTTTACTGAATCCATTCAATTTTAGTTGCTGGCCTATCTTAATTTATTAAAATTCAAATGCTATTTTCCCAACTGTGCTGGACCAAAAGAACTCATACAGGGCATAATCCAGCCCCAAGTAAAATCCATACAAAGAGCCCCATTGACTTCAACAGGAGATGTAAAATCAGATATAAATTTTTTAGGAGTTGTTTCTGTGATAATACCAAAATATTAGTCATAAAAATGATGGAGTTCTTTCTAAGATGTTTCACACAACTACATACATAGGACTTAATCCTGACATTCCATGTGCAGACCTTCCATAGACCTAAGTGAGAGTCCTCCACAGTGAGCCATTGCTGGATCAAAAAGAAAAGGAGTACTTGTGGCACCTTAGAGATAAAGTAATTTAGGTTTTACATTTGAACACAAAAGTTTCTCGGACTCATATTCTTATCTCCCATACAGACTACATACCAGGTTCATAAAATAAATCAGACTTTCATATATTTGAGTAATCAAAATGGCTTTCATTCTTATAACTAGGTGTGATGGGGCAGAGCAGCCCTGCACTGGTACCGCAGGGGTTAACCCATCCTTCCTAGCAGAGGAAGCCATGCCCCTGGGGCTCTGCTGGGCATGCTCCAACTGGAAAACAGGTATAAAAGCCTGCAGAGCTGCTCAGTCTGGGATAACTGCTGAAGGGGAAGCTTCCACTAGCTCCCAAGGAGAAACAGCCTGTGCTCCAGGATCTGGAGGCCAGCCAAGGCAGTACACGCTCTGACGGAGTACGTCACAGAAGGGAAACGGACCAGCGGACCCCCCAAAATGGAGGACCTGGAGGTTATGGTAGGAAGTGACCCAGGGGAACTTTAGAGGAAAACAGCATTAAAGCCGAACAAAGGCTTGGAGTGTTTCAGGTGGATCCCTGCTGAGCTGGTGGCCAGGGGAACTTGCCACTATCAGGACCCTGAGTTGGGACCCGGTGGAGAGAGCAGGCCCGGGTTCCCCTATCCCCGGCATGAGAATCATATGGATCCTGGCCATTGGGACACACTGCCTGGACTTTTGGGGTGAGCTACCTGGACTCCAGCTGCTAGGTGGCACTACCCCACTTTCGAGGGGATTGTATGGACCCTGGACATTAGGCCTCACTGCTCCAAAGTGGGGAGCGATTTATTTGGACCCTGGCCCATGGGCCACACTGCTGAGACGTTTGGGATGAGTTACCCGGACTCTGTCCACTAGGCCGCACTACCCTGCTTGCGAGGGGGAGTGTAGAGACTCTGGCCATTGGGCCGCACTGCTCTGATGCTGGGAGTGGTTTATATGAACTCTGGCCATTAGGTCACACTACCCCGACTAAGGGGTGATTGTGTGGAGGGAGGCTATTAGGCTGCATCGACCCACCCCCAAAGAGGCGAGCACGTGAACTTGGGAGTGGTGAGGTTCCGACACCCCATCCCCCGCAACCCAAAGGGGCCGTGCGGTGCCAGGCCCACTGCATTAGGTTTTATTTGTTTGTTTTCCCAAGAAAATTAAGTAGTTTCTTTAGGCAGAACTGCCTGACAATTTCGTTTTGCTGTTAAAATAGTGAAACTCCTCTTACAAAATGGCAATGTTTACCCAGTACCAGTTTGTGAAAATTCACAGTTTGGATCCATCCTGTGGATCTCAATAATACTGCTGCAAAATGTTGCACTTACTATGGAATAGTGACATTTCACTCTGTATGACTCTGTTCAGAAATGTTTGCAAGAATATCGTATCAATGATTCCTTTCTCCTGCATTTTTTTCTGCCTTCCACTTTCTGATTTATTTTTTCAATGGCAATAAAAGTGGAGCTGCACATCTCCCTGTAATTTTTTTGAATAACAGCAATTTCTCATTGATATTGGTCTATAGCAATAAACGCTTTTTTCTTGATTATACTCCCATGGAAGTACAGGCTGGGGACTGACTGGCTAAGCTGAAGTTCAGAAGAGGACCTGGGAATTACAGTGGATGAGAAGCTGGGCAGTGGACTATATACCTGAGTCTAGTTGCTCAGCAGAAGAACAATATCCAAGCTACTATATCCTCCCTCTCTGGGATTGATCTGTATGTGCCTTTCTTAGATGCATGGCAGAACAACAATTACATAGTGTCAATGGATCACGCTTGTGGAACAACTTCCTTATAATGCTTGCAAGCATCCCTGCCCATTTTGAATAAGAGTAGCTAGACAAGCAACTAGCATCTTGGTGACTGGGCATATTATAAATACTTAATATTGAAGCATTGCTTTAAGAAAATCATCGTAAATTTACTCTTTTCCTCATTTATACCAAGACTCTGTAAAAAGGTCTATACTTCTCTTAGGGAGCTGCAATTAAAATATAACAATTTCAAGAATGTAGTGTGTGTGAGTATGAAACTTCATGTAAGAGGAAAGAGGCTGTTTTGAAAATAACTTTTTATAAAACCCATGAAGCATTTTATAACCATCACAGGTGAGTTGTTTCTCTAAACACAGCAGTCCAAATTACCAAGGATGAGTGTTGCCCAGACGACCACATCTTATAGACTAAGAAGGAGTTGGTACCATGATAAGCAGCCCTGGTGTGCAGCCAGGGAGATGTTGAGCAGCTAAGTAGTTTGTTGGGAGGGACCTCAACTCAAATGATCTAAGAGTGCAGAGAGGTATTTATGACTTGAGGGTTTGTGTCAATAACAGGTACCAGCCTCTCTATCTACCTGACAGCACCATGAAATAGGAGACAGGCATTTGCCACATTCATATTTCTATATAAAAAAAAATTATCTGTAGCTCTTGTTAATTTCTAAGCTGTGTGTGTTGTGTGTATGTGTGCGCAAGCGCATATATTTGGCATTATTGGTGGAGCTAGTAGATTACCTATTGTTAAGGTTGCCTGACACTTCTCATTATAAAATCTTTTTTCAGTTGCTTATAACTTTTCTAAATTTCAACTGTTTGAGTTGAAATTTTCCGTGCTAGGTCTCTGTTTTAGGGGGTATGTGTGTGTCTTTTTTTGGTTGTTTTTTGGAGGGGAAGTGGGTTGGTTTTGTTTTGTTTTATTTAGCCAAAATGCTTTTGATATTTCCCAGAATGAAGCTAGGGAAAACAATATTTTGTTTTGCCCATGTTAAAAAACACTGGTGACCTTTTCTTTGAAAAGCTATAGTGTCCCCAGGCTATGGAGCAGGGATGCGAAATTTAGCAGGGAGCGCCGTTTGCGTCAGGAGAAATGCATCCAAATTTGGCCAAGTTACAAGCCTTTGAAAAATCACTTTGCACATGGGTAGTATATTTCTTGCAAGTAAATTCCCCCAAAGATTCTGTCCACACTGGTCATACTCTAGCCTGAGTTTAAATAGAATTTGTCCTGCAATTGCATTCTCTGGGCTGCTGCAGGCCATGCTGAGTCCCAACACATGTACTGAAAGAGGGAGACTGTCTCTCCTGAGTTCTCATTGACACACATCCTGTGCTGGGCCCAGACAGTGTGGAGGAGGCAGCTGCCTGTGCAGAGGGGGAAAGAGCTGGAGTGGGTTTGGAAGGAGTTGTTTGAGACAAGAAGTCTGGGGAGGAGACTGAGACTGGAGGTTGGTGGCAGGAGAGGATAACTGGGACTTGGAGTTGGTGTGTGGGAGAGACTGGGGCTGACTGGGCAAGGACACTGGGACTGGGAGCTACGGAGCTGGCATTGGCTGGGCAAGGAGACTAAGGGTATGTTTACACTATGAAATTAGGTCGATTTTATACAGTCAATTGTGTACGTCCCCACTAAGTGCATTAAGTCGGCAGAGTGCATTCTCATTACTGTGGCTAGCATCGACTTACAGAGCAGTGCACTGTGGGTAGCTATCCCACCGTTCCCACAGTCTCCACTGCCCATTGGAATTCTGGGTTAAGCGCCCAGTGCCTGATGGGGCAAAAACATTGTCGTACGTGGTTTTGGGTAAATGTTGTCAGTCGCTCCTCCCTCCGTGAAAGCAATGGCAGACAATCATTTTGTGCCTTTTTTCCTGGGTTACCCATGCAGACGCCATACCATGGCAAGCATGGAGCCCGCTCAGCTCACCGAGCCCACTCAGCTCACCGTCACCGTTGCTGTTGTGAACATTGTAAACACCTTGCGCATTGTCCTGGACTATATGCAGAACTGGGCTAAGAGATGCCAGCATGAGGAGGATTTTGATGAGGACATGGACACAGACGTTCCTGAAAGCACAGGCTGTGGCAATGGGGACATCATGGTAGCAGTGGAGCAGGTTGATACAGTGGAATGCCGATTCTGGGCCAGGCAAACAAGCACAGATTGGTAGGACTGCATAGTGTTGCAGGTATGGGATGATTCACAGTGGCTGCGAAACTTTCGCATGCATAAGGCCACTTTCCTGGAACTCTGTCAGTTGCTTTCCCCCACCCTGAAGTGCAGGAATACCAAGATGAGAGCTGCCCTGACAGTTGAGACACGAGTGGCGATAGCCCTGTGAAAGCTTGCAATGCCTGACTGCTACCGGTCATTCGGGAATCAATTTGGAGTGGGCAAGTCTACTGTGGGGGTTGTTGTGATCCAAGTAGCCAATGCAATCATTGACATTCTGTTATCAAGAGTAGTGACTCTGGGAAATGTGCAGGTCATAGTGGATGGCTTTGCTGCAATGGGGTTCCCTAACTGTGGTGGGGCGATAGACTGAATGCATACCCCCATCTTGGCACCGGACCACCTTGCCAATCAGTACATAAACATCAAGGGGTACTTCTCAATGGTGCTGCAAGCACTGGTGGATCACAAGGGACGTTTCACTGACATCAACTTTGGATGGCCGGGAAAGTTGCATGATGCTCGCATATTTAGGAACTCTGGGCTGTTTGAGCAGCTGCAAGAGGGGACTTACTTCCCAGACCAGAAAATTACTGTTGAGGATGTTGACATGCCAATAGTTACCCTTGAGAACCCAGCCTACCCCTTGCTCCCATGGCTCATGAGGCCTTACACAGGCAGCCTGGACAGTAGTAAGGAGCAGTTCAACTATAGGCTGAGCATGGTGGTGCTCAGAATGGTGTTAGAATGTGCCTTTGGACATTTAAAAGCTTGCTGGAGCTGTTTGCTGACTAGGTCAGACCTCAGCGCAACCAACATTCCCATTGTTATTGCTACTTGCTGAGTGCTCCATAATATCTGTGAGAGTAAGAGGGAGATGTTTATGCCGGGATGGGAAGTTGAAACAAATCACCTGGCATCCGATTTTGAGCAGGCAGACATGAGGGCAATTAGAAGAGCACAGTTAGGTGTGTTGCACATCAGAGGCTTTGAAAACCAGTTGCATGACTGGCCAGACTACAGTGTGACAGGTGTGTGTGTGTGTGTGTGTGTGTGTGTGTGTGTGTGTGTGTGTGTTTCTCCTCGATGCAAACCCGCCCCCCTTGTTGATTTTAATTCCCTGTAAGCCAACCACCCTCCCCCCTTCAAAATAAAATAACTATTGTTTTGAAAACATGCATTTTTCCTTTATTAATTTTAAAAAAAGAGATAACGGACAAGGTAGCCCGGGTGGGGTGAGGGAGGAGGGAAGGACAAGGCCACATTGTTTATTGTAGTCACACTAACAATCAAACTGTTTGAATGACAGCCTTCTATTGCTTGGGCCATCCTCTGGAGTGGCGTGGCTGGGTGCCCAGAGCGTCCCCCCCCCACTTGTCACATTCTTGGGCATTTGGGAGAGGAGGATATGGAACTTGGGGAGGAGGGCATGCTATTATACAGTGGATGCAGCGGGGGTCTCTGCTCTTGTTGGCTTTCCTGCAGCCCCAACAGACGCTTCATCATGTCCGTTTGCTCCCCCAACAGATGCTTAATCGTGTCCATTTGCTCCCCCATTAGCCTCAGCATGGCCTCCTGCCTCTGCTCTTCGCGCTCACTTAATTCTTTCCTGGCCTCTGCCACTGAATGCATCCATGCATTAAGCTGTGCCCTATCAGTGTGGGAGGACTGCATGAGCTCAGCAAACATGTCATCACGAGTGCAGTTTTTTCGCCTTCTAATCTGCGATAACCTCAGGGACGGAAATGATAGGGGGAGCCGTAGAAACATTTGCACCTGGGGGGAGATATAAAGGGAGAGTAAAATTTAAGATGATATATTTCTGAGAACAAAACAGAGACTCTTTCACAGTGAATCAAGCAATTCACAGCAGACAGCACATGTGCTTTAGGTACAAGATCGAATTTTACCTTTTATATTGAGTGCTTGCTGGTATGGTGATACATCACACACACACACAAGACTGGGCAACAGAATTCGGTTTCCAGGCAGCCATGGTAAGCTTTTTGATATGCGGGGTTGGCTTCTTATGCCTTCATAACATGTGGGAATGTTTTCAAACTGCAGCACCCTCCTTTCCCAGAGCAAGCAATGGGTTGGGTTTCACATTTAAAAGGAGGGGCTGCGGTTTTCGGTGGATGTGCAACACACACCTCCCCCCACCCCTCTGCGTGGCTATTCTCTGGGATGATCCCTTTATCTTCACTTTGCAACCTTAACATTCTTTTAACATAGTTGCTTAGTTTTTGTTTTTTTCATGTAATATACACATAGGGTGAAATCCTGGCCCCACTTACGTCTATAGGAGTTTTGTCATTCAATTCATTGGGAGCAGGATTTCACCCACAAGGTGCGTGTCTGTGTATGTATAAATATACACAAATATACAGTCCCAGATTCTCTCCTGACTCTGAGCTCTTCTTGGCACAGAGAAGTGCTAGGGAATTGGGGAGCCAATTATGGCTCTTTATTGCTGAGGGTCAGGTTGAGGCAGCCCCAGACCAAATGCAAGTCAGGGCATCTTAGAGGCCATTAGTACCTAAGGGTCCCTATGCCACTGGAGGATCAGCACAGCATAGCAAAGCAGAACTCCACCATGCCATCTCCCCTCACTTTCTTTCCCTTTTCATATATTCTACACAAGGGTGGAGAGATGGCAGATGGTGCAGGAACCGGCTTCACTGGCTTTACCCCCATCAGAATTCCCAGGGCCGGCTCACAACATTTTGGCACCTGAGGCGGGGAGCTCAAATGATGCCCCCATACCCCCTCGCTTGGGCCAAAACTTTGAAAGATGTCAATTCTGTCTTCTTCCTGTTCTACTCCTCTCATGGTACTGCACTGCTACCTACCTCAATAAAGGAGAACTAATGACTTAAAATGCCTTGTTCAAAAAGTTTAAGTAACACTTAACTTTCAAACGCCTGAACAGCAAATGTAACTTTTCTTGTCTGCATAGTAAACACTGGCATTTTTATCCGTTTGAATAATCAAAGTGGTGCTTTCCATGCCTTCTTGATTGCAAAGATTTGAACTGCTTCCTGAAGGTCCACAGTCTGGGCCAGCTCATGCTCTATTGAGGTGGTTGCAAGGCTGACCAGCCTCTCCTGTGTCATTGTGGAGAGTAGATGTGTTTTTATTAACTTCAGCTTGCAGAAGCTGCATTCTCCACTGGCAACTGTTACAGGAAGTGTTAGAAATATGCGCAGAGCAACAAAAGCATTTGGAAAGAGGGTGGTCATCTTATTTGTGCACATATATTCCAGAACAGCCTTTGGAGTTGATCCTGCTGAAATGTATCTTGAAAGGGCTTTCAGTTCATCGCTTAAATCACTTGCATCAATATCACGTGTGTCATCATGTGTCAACACTGTGTCTAATGTCCTGCATTGCTCATGTAAGTCTTCTTCAGGTATAGTGAGGAGTTTTGGAATATCATACAACATCCCAAATATACTGCTGTGTTCCTTGAGCTGAGTGAAACGTTCTTCAACTGACTGTATTGCACAATCTAGCACCTGGTTAAAGAATTCATTTTGAATTGTTGTTTGGCGTCTCTTATGGGATTATTCCGTGCCTTGTAATCAAAATGTCGTCTTCTTCAGTGACTCTTGTATTCTTGAATGGGTGGGGAAGTAGCTTCAGTGTGAAGTTCCTCTGCCAACTTCTGTGCACTCCTCAGAACATTTTGAAATCCTTCATCTGACCGGTAAGACTGTAGGTATGACTTTGTTTTCTCCGGTTGTTCCATTGCTCCAGATAGATCAAGGTCAACACCAGGGAGTCTCTTGCTTACAACATTTATTTCAAACAGTATGTCATGCCACAACAGTAAACCACACAGAAATGTGAAGTTATGTATGTTTCTGGTGATTCCATTTCCCTCTGTAGTGGTGTGTGTACATTTCTTGGGTGGTGACTCTTCTTAGATGCTCCTGGAGTATAGCATCAAACTCAGCCATCAGCTCCACAATTTTAAGGAAGTTTCCATTGTTTGGCACATATAGCTGATCTAAAGTGTCATGCAGTGCTAGGTTTTGGATAGCAAGCATTCTCACAATGGCAATGAGCCTTTTCAGAACATTTTGCCAGTAAAGAGACTCTGATGCAATCTTCTCTTTATGCTGATCATCTATGGTGACCTTTAACCTTAGTCTCATCTCAAGCTCTTTCCACCTGTGGAATGCTCTCTGGTGATTTGCTGTTTTCTCATGGCATGCCAGATTTCTAGCCAGATTTTTCCAGTCCTTTGTTCCTGTAGAACCCAATGAGGCTGGAACATTAGACTGGAAGAGTTTGCAACAAAAACAGTATGCAGCATTCTTGGTTTTTGAATACATAAACCATGGCCTCTCCACTTTGTCATCATTGGGGATTTCACGGCAGTAATGTGTTGGATGGAAACTTCTATTTTTATTGTCTTTGGGGAAAATTAAGTTTTTCACTTACTGTGGCCCACACAGTACAAGGAAGTCCCTCAGACTACTGCTCAAGTGGGTCCACAGTCCTGGATCATCTAGACTTAAGGAACTAAACTCAGCAGCAGCTGTTTCTTGCGCCTCCACCACACTCTTCTCTGATCTACACTTTTCTGCAGGAATGTGCACGGTTACATCCATTTGAGAGGGAGATATGGATGCTGCAGTGGTTGCCAGGTCGCCTGCACTCTGACTAACTGGAAGATCAGGCATCTCCTCACCACTCACATCCTCACTGGGGCCGGAAGGCTTACCTTGAACATTTGTGTCTATATATCTCAGGAGAGCTCCTTCCTGCTTAGATAGAAAAGCTTCCTTTGCTTTCTTTCTTTTTTCTGAATGCTGCCCCAGAGGGGCATTTTCTTCTTTCACTCATGACTGCTGTTCTGTGCCAGCTCTAGTGACTCTCAACACTCAATTGAAGGGGACAAATAAGCAGGCTGGTAGTATGCCCTGAGTAAGGGAAGATATCAACATCTTAACGGCCTAACTGGCTCCTCCTACTTCAGTTGGCTGCCTGTTCTCCTCAAGTGCGTTCAGGGAAGCAGCAAGAAACAGGAAGCTCCCTAACAAGCTGGTGTTAATCAGTCCAGGCTCCTGGGCGTGCTAGAGAGGTATAAAAAGAGGCTCCTCCTCCTCTCTCTCCCTGCAGCTCCTGCTGCTTTGTTATTCCCCCTCAACTTTTCTCCTGCCTGCCTGTTATGTCTCTTGTGCCCTCCTTCCTCCAGCACAGCACTCCACCATCTCTGTGCATCTAGAGCAGAGAGAACACATGTGCACCAGCAGCAGACACAATTTTCTACCCCCTGGGTCCTAGTGGCACTCCCACACAAACACACATTCTGGCACCTGAGGCGACCACCTCAGTTCACCTCATGGTAAAGCCAGCCCTGAGAGTTCCTCTATGGAAGGAGAATTGGTTGCTGGCTATTTGCAGCAAGAATCAGTCTCCTTTATGCCATCTGAGTGGGCTGAAGGCCAGATCATCATGGAGACTGACTCACAATTTTAAGCAGAATGTACACTATAATTTCCCTCCCTGCCCCTGCCAGGGCTTGTTCACAAGCCATACTGTTTTTTGGATTCTGTCCTGGCATAGGGCCAAAACATGCTACCAATTTCCACTTAAATAGAGGATCCCCCTGTGCAGAAATGTGGCAGGGGCGAATAGTCACATTCCTTACTTCCTAGGATCCCACAAAAAGCCTGGACCTGCACAGGGAAGGAAGCAAGGACTGGACCTCCTTGCTGGGGCAAGGAGTCAGTAGCCCTGTTATGGGTGGGGCCAGGGCACGAAGACACACATTGTCCTCCTACTCTGAAGCTTACCTTAAGGTTCTATCACCTTTTCTGCCGAGCCACTGCTGTGGCTGAAGAGCAGACTGAGGGCACAGAGGTGCGGTACATGTGCACAGTTGCCTTCCTATAAATGCCTTTAGATCTCTGATGTTTACCCTTCCCACTGGCTCCTTCTGTGGGGGAGGCAAACTCCATTCCCTCAGTTGAGTGGGAATGAACTTTGTGAGACAATAATTACAGAGATTTCTTATCCCTTACCCCACTTGAATTTTTTCTATATGCAACCCATAAACATTTTGTTCTGAATAATAAAGATTCTCCACATTGGTGCTTTTAAAAAACAATACACACAAAGAGAGTCCCTTCGTAGGTATTTGCTGCAATAGGTTTGCGTTTCATTGTTCTGAGAATAGGTAAATCCCATTCATTTCATTATATAGTTTAAAGTAAATACAAAGAAGGTGTTCACCACTTAGCAATCTTGTATAATTGAATGCAGTAAGATACACCGAGGGGAGCCTAGACCTTTAGAAATTAATGAAATGATAGATAGGGAAGATGTTTGCCCTGAATATATGATAAAATCTGGCTTGTGTGTGCAACATTGTCAGACACTTTTATATTGTAGCTTAAATGCCACTATTGTTCACTCGTGGCTAATACTGATTTCTATATTTCTCTTTTCAGATAAGGAGGATTCAAGAGAAAACAAAATGATAGGCAGCCAGTAACTAGGGCTTATTTTTTGTGCCCACAAATCAAAAAATGAACTTTAAGATGCTGAAATCTTTTCATATGTGAACAGCATGTTTTCCCAATAATATTTAGAGCTGAGTTGGAACTTTGATTATACAGGAAATGACAGAGGCCATAACCACAAGCTGTTAGTATAGTGCCGGATCCTGATCTTATTGGCACAAATAGCCAAACTCCTATTGACCTTAATGGGTGTAGGATCGGTCCTGCAAATGGGTTTTTTTTGTAAGGAGGCACTTTATTCCATGCACTGACTGATTGTTAAGTGATACCATTTTCAAAAATTCAGATGCTGGTCATAGCAGGAAAGATACTTTTGTCTTTCCGAAGTTTACAGATTTTCTTTCTTTAGCTTTTGACTGTAAATGTTCACAAAAACTATGTAATACAAATCTCAAGGGATAAAGTTATTAAAAGTATGCATAAACCTAAATAAATAATAGTTACTGGGGAAAATGTTCCTTTATCACATACTAATTCTTTCTCTCTAGTGATTAGAAAGAGGAATCTTAAATTAAATATTAAAATATAATAGGCTTTAACTGCTTATATTATCCCTATAATTATACATACAGGTACTCTGAATCTACTAGGGAATAATATATGCTTGTCTTCAACTGGTTGAGACAGAGCAAAGATAGAACAAGACAACGCCAACTAACCAGGTGGAACTAGACAAAATAAAATTAGATAATAAGTAACTCGCATTATTTCTCTCTTTAATACTGTTTTTGGGTCATCACTTATTGCAACAGAAGTGTTTGCCACACATCATATGTAAGACAACTTTGTTTTTTTTTTCCATCCCAAATTAAGATATTAAATAAATGTTCTAAGTTAGCAGTTCCCAAACTGTGGTTTATGGAGCACTTGCTGGTAATCCACTAAGAGCTGTCTGGTCACATGGTCCTGTCTCGCCTCCTTGTTTCCAGCTCCTCTAATACATTAAAGTCATAAATAACACATTATATACTTGCCCAATATTGCTTGTCCATGTAAGAAATTTCTGTAATTGTCATAGAGTTGTTATGTAGTTGCAAATAGGAAGGGCAATAACCTGTGTGACCATAGTGAATAAAATGGTCCATGATATAGTCTTCCCATTAATGTGTGGTCCACACTATGGTCCACACTTTTGAGGACCTCTGTTCTGTTGAAAGTTGGGCTCTGAGAGAGCTAATGATATTATTTCAAGAAAGCTCTCCCTGGGGTCATATAGTTATTGTCAATGATTTTGCCTCGCTGGGGCACCAATCCAGCAAAGGACATAAGCTCATGTTTAACTTTAAGCACATGTAGCATCTTATTGACTCCATTGAGACTATGCACATGCTTAAAGTTAAGCATGAACTTATGTCCTTTGATTGAGGTTTGTGAGAATTCTTCTATTTTCAATATCCAAGGTCACTCTTGAATTTGGTAGTGGTGATTATAAAATTATAAAACGGTGAACCGTGGCCACTGGGAGCTGCAGGAGGCCATGCCTGCAGATCATCAATGTAAACAAACTCTCTCACAGCCTGCCAGCAGATTACACTGATGGGCCACATGCACCCATTCAAGTGCTATTCATTTGTATCTAAGGTTGGAGCAGAAAGAAATAATTTGCATAGTATCAATTACCAGTGGGGGAGGAAACAACATGGAGCCTTTCTTCCAGATCTCATGGCTCCTTTACTTAGCATGAATAAATGAACTTTATCTGGGGGTACCCTTCAGAAAAAGACATTTCAGGGTTCACTTGAACTATAAAGAAAAGGAGTTACCCTTCACCTTAGGAGACAAAGAAACCAAGCAATTTGAACTTTGTGATGGGTCCTGGCCAAGCCGGCAAGTAAAAAGCTGGAAAGGAAACTGTAGGTTAGAGAAACCATCTTGAACAAAGACTGGATCTTGCTAGATTAAGTTTTAGACTTCTAGATGTGTATTTTCACTTTTATTTGCCATCTCTACCTCTATTCCTTTTTACGTGGTATCACTTAATCCATGCTCTTTTGTTAATTAACTTGTTTTGTTTTCATTATAAATCACCAATGCTGTGTAAGTTCAGTACAGTGTGAGCTTCTAGAATGCTAACTGGTTGAAACATTATACTGTCTCTGCAGAGGCAGTGAACCAAATATTTTTTTCTCTGAGGGTCCAGTGAGAGGGTCTGGTCCCTGCAGGAGGATGATTTTGGAAGGAATTCGGAGCTGGAAAGGTCAGCCTTCCAGGAATCTCCAAGCTGGGCCAAGCCAGAATGAGGCTCGTTGGCTGCTGGCAGGCTGTTGGGGTCAGTGGTCTGAACCAAAGCTGCACAGTCACAAGACATCCAAGGTTACAAGGCAGATGTTGACTGAACCCCTTACTGGCCTAGGCGAACCCCAAAATATCACCTCCATATGGACTGGAACTGAAGAAAATGTTTATAGGAACCACAATAGACTGAAGCCATCAATAATTACAAAAATCTAGTATTTAAGTTATAAACTCAATCTACTATAATTTTGTTAAGAATTTTTTAATACATCAAACTAGCAGTACATGTGTTACTGAATTACAGATAATGAGACAAGCTTCTGGTGCACTGAATTAATTATAAAATCCACAGCAACATGATTAGAATAATTATGCATAAACTAAATTTTCTGTTTTCTTTTCATAACATGGATACTTGCAAGAAGAGGGCAAGGGATTCCACCAGATACTTCACTAGATTTCTAAAACTGCAAATGTCTTTAAAGGCTTTAAGAGAGACAACATGGCTACAACATAGCTACAACTACAATGCAAACAATTTTAAAAGGTTTACTTAATAGTGCACAATCCTTGGACACGTGAGAAAGTCTTTCAAAACGCCTAGTAAATAGGAAAATAGAATTGCACATAATGACCCTGATCCTGAAAGCTTATATACTAGGGCTATAGAAAGGCCCACAATAGTTAGATAATTTATACAAATCTTTTAATTCTGCAGAATTGGACTGGAATCCCTACTAGATCTTCAACATCTTTTTTGAGATGGGATGACCAGTACTGCCCACAATATTCCACCTGTACTCACTATCATGGACTGTGGAATGCCATTTAAAGTAGGAATCATGGATTTGGGTACAAAGTTTAGTTTTGTTGCTTCCATACGCATTGCTTTCTACTTATCAACATTGGATTCATTTGCCATCAAGTTTCCATTTACTTAGTTTGCATAGGCTTCTGAAGTTCCTCACAGTTCTCTCTGGTGTTGATTAATGACTGTGTCTTAGTCTATATATTTCACACTGATGTCATAGGGTGGCCTCCTCCAGGGCACCCCATCATGGTCTGGGGTAACTCTGCAGGATCCCTCCCATCAATCTCCCCCCTCTTCAGGACTCCTCAACTAAACTCCACACAAATCAGTCTTGCAGGGCTTTATTTATTCTCCAAAAACAACAAAACAAAATGCAAATAAGAACATTCTGCTGCTGTTAGTATCTGCCCTGCATATATTTCCTCCAGGGCTATTGTCAGCCTCCTGTCCTGGGTAGTTCCTTCATTTCTCTACAGTTCCTCCAACTCTCTCAGCCCCCCACCCCCATTTCCACTTTATTCTACTCTTGATAGGGAATCAGATGATCCCTGCTCAGGTGTGCTTCTGCAGTCAGTAGGGTTGGCAGAACCCAGTCCTCTAGCCCTTAAAGGGGCAAGCCTCCCATTTACAAATACCTAGTACAATGGTCACATAATCATGGTTGGGGTCTCTAGATACTACTATAACACAAATATTTTTTAAACTATAGAGATCCATCTTTTTGCAAGTAGTACTATTATTTTGAACAGTTTACAGATTTTACTTTATTTTGTGGGTATTAAAAAAAAGGTACTTTTAAAACTTGCTGGAATCTTGAATGCAAATTAAACCTATTGCTTACACATATAAGCTATAGCTTGGTTTGTTTAATATTTTAGGAACCAATTCAACAAGATACTTAATCATATGCCTAACTTTAAGCATGGGAGTATTCCCATTTAAGTTACTGAGACTGATCCCATGTTAAAAGTTAGGCATGAGCTTAAGTACCTTGCTGAATCTGAATTTACAATTTCTGTTTTACAAAACATGTTACTCTCATTTTCTGGCCTTTCTCCTCTGCTAGCCCATCTCCCTATTACTATCATAAGAAAATAGTGCCTTTTATTGAGCTGGATATCAAGATTTATTGACCCATGACTAGAGATAATGGTCTTGAGGGGCAATAAATCTTGGTGCTCACGAAAATGTTAGACAATCCAGTAAAGTGATTGCTCAAGAGATCAATAAAACTCAGTTCTTTAATGTAGGAGTGTCCTAGAAAAGGTGGAGCAGAATTGTACATAGTATATTTGGGGATACTTTGGGACAGTCTCTTAAGACAAGAAGTTGTCTAATAAATAAGCTGTCATACTTGTTTCACTATATGTTTGCTACATATACCATGAATGGCTTCATCGTAATTGGAAATCTTTCCATTATAGATGATGTAGGCATTTTTTCCCTTTTAAAATAGCATGTGAGATGAGGAAAATTTATAGTTCTGAAAAAAAAGCTATTGCTTAGCTCCTAAAAACTGATTACTATCATATCTCAGAAGTGATTAATATTATCCTGAATTCAAGGCAGCCAGTTGGGATTTGCTTTTCTATATGAAGTGTGATTGGCTGGCATTGATCCAGACATCAGTATTGTTCACTATAAAGACTTGCATGGCTTCATATATTTATAGATTTTAAGGCAAGAAGGGACCATTAAATCAGCTAATCTGACCTCCTTTATAACAGAAGCCAAAGAATTTCACTCGGTTACCTGTGCATTGAGCCAACAACTTGTGTTTGACTAATGCAGATCTTCCAGAAACTTATCGAGTTTTCATGTGAAGACTCCATTAAGAGATGGAGAATCCACCACTTCCCTTGGTGGAGTTGTTAAGTGCCCTCACTGTTTAATATATGTGCCTATTACTAATTTGAATTTGTCTGGCTTTGACTTCCAGCAATAACTTCTTGTTATATTGCTCTCTGCTAGATTAAAGAGTATTTCTCCCAATATTTTCTCCCCCATTAAGGTACTTATAAGCAAGTCACCTATTAATCTTTTTGATAAGCTAAACAGACTGAACTCTTTAAATCTATCCCTGTAAGGCATTTTCTACAGCCCTTGACTCATCTTTGTGGTGCTTTACTGCATCCTCCCCAGTTTTTCAACATCCTTTTTAAAATGTGGATGTGTGGGCTGGTGTGTTGGTGCCACAACACCCCTTGGGCCCAGGTGGAGCATAGCACCTGGGTTTGCTTGGTCTAGTGGAGCTGCCAGTAAGTTCCTGGTGCCCATGGGGTCTCAAAACCCCCTTTTGTTCCTAAGACTCTCAGAGTAGGTAGGGGAAACCCAACCTTCCCACTGCACTGGGTTTCAGCTCAGGGCACGTAAACTGGACAAGCAGAATCAGGACTCAGTAACTCTGGTCATGCTCAGAACTCCTTCTCTAGCTGTTGGCTTTGACAAGTTGACATGATAAATCTGTGTGATTGGGGTCCTAGGGTGTAAAACGGCCAGATCCATGGATATAATTCATAGGAGAGATATGAACAAATCATCTATTTTTGCTCTTAAGAAATATTTGACCTAATTTTTGCAGAAAATTCAGTGAGCTCTTTAACCAAAGTGACTTTTAAATCACTGGGAATTACAGAAAATAGCAGTGAGTAAGCAGGAAGACAAGCAGAGCCAGAGATACTGGGGGAGTGGGATGGCATGTACCTACCCTGCACCAACCCCAGAAGGGTTAACTGTGCTTTGCAGGGTGACTCAGTAGTGAGTACCCCATTGCCAGGGCCCTAGGCTGGTATTTGGAGGAGCAGGGAGGGCCTGAATCCCCCAACCTGGGGCACCACACATGCCAGAGTGGTGCCCCCACTTCCCCAATGGGCCAATACACCACACAATTCCAAGAGTGGGGTGACTGTATTGATTCTGGCCATTAGGCCATGCTGCCCTGAGCGGAAGGGCCACACTCTTGACTCTAGCCATTAGAACACGCTGCCCTGAGTGGAAGGACTGCCTTATTAACTCCGGCTATTGGGCCACACAGCCATGGATGGAAGGGCAACCTTATTGATGCCAGCCACTAGGCCATACTACCACATTTATAGTAAGGGTCATCAGCATAAGAACTAACTGGCTGCAGTACAGATTTTTCCCTTCTTTTTCACCACACATGATCCAACACCCCATGATGGGTGTAAGTACACCACAACAGGGAGAGAGAATAAAAAACAGAAAGAAAACTCTAAAATTAAATCTGTTTTTTTAAATAATTTCACGTCATAACATTATGAAATATTCAATATATTTTATTATGGTTACTTTTTCATAATAATTGAAAATGTATTGTATGGTTAGTAAGTGTTACTATTACTGCATTAGATTTCTGTGGATAAAAATGTGTTTAAAGTGTTATCAAGGTTTTAGTTCTATCCATTAACACTGTACCTTTATATATGCAAAGGAATTTTCATCTGCAACTAAAGAAATTAATGGAATAAAGATTGCATTGTCATTTAGGGCAAAATAGTGTGGTTCTTACTCTATAAATTTACTTAATGGTTACTGTCATAAATATAAAGGGAAGGGTAAACACCTTGAAAATCCCTCCTGGCCAGAGGAAAAACCCTTGCACCTGTAAAGGGTTAAGAAGCTAGGATAACCTCTCTGGCACCTGACCAAAATGACCAATGAGGAGACAAGATACTTTCAAAAGCTGGAGGGAGGGAGAAACAAAGGCTCTCTCTGTCTGTGTGATGCTTTTGCTGGGACAGAACAGGAATAGAGTCTTAGAACTTAGTAAGTAATCTAGCTAGATATGCGTTAGATTATGATTTCTTTAAATGGCTGAGAAAATAAGCTGTGCTGAATGGAATGTAGATTCCTGTCTTTGTGTCTTTTTGTAACTTAAGATTTTGCCTAGAGGGATTCTCTATGTTTTGAGTCTAATTATCCTGTAAGGTATTTACCATCCTGATTTTACAGAGGTGATTCTTTTACTTTTTCTTCAATTAAACTTCTTCTTTTAAGAACCTGATTGCTTTTTCATTGTTCTTAAGAACCAAGGGTTTGGGTCTGTGTTCACCTATGCAAATTTATCAAGCCTTCCCCAGGAAAGGGGGTGTGGGGTTTGTGGAGGATTTTGGGGGGAAAGATGTTTCCAAGCGGGCTCTTTCCCAGTTATATATCTGTTAGACACTTGGTGGTGGCAGCAATAAAGTCCGAGGGAAAAAGGAAAATAGTTTGTATCTTGGGGAAGTTTTAACCTAAGCTGGTAAAAATAAGCTTAGGAGGTTTTCATGCAGGTACCCACATCTGTACTCTAGAGTTCAGAGTGGGGAAGGAACCTTGACACTTACTAAAGGTATATGTACACAACAGCAGCTACAGGGCTGCAGCTGTGCTGTTATAATGCCATAGCATGGAAGCTTCCTACATCAATGAAAGGGGTTTTTCTGTTAAGATAATTAACCCACCTCTCTGAGAAGTGGTCGCTAAATTGACAAAAGAATTCTTCCATTGGCCTATCTGTGTCTACAGTGGAAGTTAGGTTGACCTAGCTATGTTGCACAGGGCACAACATTTCTCACAGTCCTAAGTGATATAGCTAGATGGATCTAATTCTTAGGTGTAGACAAGACCTAATTCTTTATGCAGGAAATGTCAATTGATTTCTGTGAGAGTTTGACTATGTAAGAAAAAGTGAGTTAAAACTGAATAAGGATCTCAAACATTGGTACTTAGTGGCAATGCCAATGGCCCAATCTCCAAATAGCGAGGGAGAAAAGTATGACCCTTTCCATTCCCAAGTCCAAACACACCCACACACGCACACCAGATACAGTGTATTTAATCTAGCAGTAATTACATGGTAGCTTTATGTAGGGTTAGGGTAACTGAATTTATAAATAGCAAGCCACAATCCCATCCTGTTGTTTTGTTTTAGTTATTTAACTAATGTAGTTTCCTAGGCTGCCCCAATTCAATTAGAAATCTGTATATATATAAAAAATGGTTTTAGAAAGCAAAAAACAACTTTTGTAGCCATTTAGTGAAAAATAACAACATAGTTAAAGCCAGTCATTGCTAAAGAAGATTGATTGTAAGGACCCTTTTGGGTATGTCCACGCTGCAGTGTAAGCCCAGGCTCAGACTCAAGCCTACGTCCACACCCTCCTTCTATCTACGTAGAAATCTCTCATACTTGGGCTTGGACCTAGGGCCCTAGGAACCTGTGGGGATGGAGAGTCCGAGCCTGGGTCAAGCTGTGACCCAGGGTTTGAGCCCTATTACATTGCAGTGTAGCTGCAGCAGCACTTTATTCGTGTCCTGGGAAGCTGTCAAAAGTATCCCACAATTCCATGGGCCAACTTCCTTTGTCCTCTCTATCCCAACAATCTCCAATCAATTCAATTGAAAATGGAAGCAACCCCCGGGCATATAGCAGCAGCTCAGTGAATCAGTGTTAACCTTTCCATTGTCTTCTGATCACTAAGCTGCAAATACATCATCAAAGAGCCTTCTGTGTTTGCAAAGAAGACTGATCAGAACAAGCTTTTGCAAAGCACGCTGCCTGATGCTCATAGGAGCAGAGCGAGATTTTGGTGAATCTCCAGTGTGAGGGCAGTAGAGTGCACTTTAGCAAAAGTACCAGGCATGACCATGTGTATCAGCAGATAGCTAAAAAACTGGCAGCTTCTGCAAATTTTCCAAACCGGTGAACAGTGCAAGGAACAGATTAAGAGGCTGGAGAGCACGTACCAGAAGACCAGGGACCAAAACGGCAAGTCGCTGACCTTATGTTCATTTTATGAGGTGTTTGACTGGGTATTGGGTACCACCCAGATTGAAGCTGTTAGGTGAGAAAAGTTAAACATGAAGCAGTTATGCCAACTGAACCAAAGTCAGGCCAAGAAAGGCTGCTGGGAAAGTCTCTGAAAGTAGAATGAAGGAATACTTGTTTAAGTTACAGAGAGTGAGAAAAAAGGGGAGGCCTGCATTCCTGCATTTTATACCAGATGTACCGGGAACAGTCCTTGAGATATGGGGGCACTATTTTCCACTCCCTGTTTTTGTGTTATGTCTGTTCTTAACTCCTCGTCTCCTGGTTGACACCCATACCGATAAGAAAGTTAGTGAAGCATTACGATTTGCTAAAAGTTATCTACAATAAGGGGGTAGAAGTGCGTGCATAATAGAAAAAGAGGATTTTAACTAACATAGGGGAGGAGTGGGCTGCTTTATGAATAAATCTGTGATGCAATGGGACTGTCTATAAAAACCTATTAGTTTTACTTAGAGGCTGCTGGTTCTCTATGGAGACAGGCTGCTCTCTATTGTTGTGTGCACTTTTCAATAAAGAGCTTTGTGTTCGGACCTTGCTGGTGTTGCCTGTCTCTCTCCGGTCAGACAACGAACCATGCTGTCTGGGGTTCGAGTCCTTGACAAAGCCAACCATGGTACATGATTGAGATGTTGCCCTGCTGCCCCCTGAATCCAGCATGGAGCCTGATGTGGGCCAGCTGCACACTCCAAGTAAAGACCATGAAGTGACTCTGTTGTTGCAGCTGGTCCCAGGGTATTATGTGGAACAGGATCAGCAGCGAATTCTGGGTCAGTACTTGGAGGAGATGTTTGATTGCCCCCTCCCTCCAGAACACCCCGCAGCAAAGCCTGCAGTAAACCTGGGGAAGATACAAACTTACCAGGCTTGGGGAAGCTTCTGACTCCAATTAAATTTCCTTACTACAGTAATGGGAGGGATTTCTGCTCTAAGAACTATTGCAAATGTTATGAGACATCCCGGCAACCAGCATGTATCTGCTAATGGTGTTCATATCCCAGCGTCTTTGTATCACCTCTTTCTCCCACCATGAGGAATTCAAAGAGGTAAGCAGGAAATGCAAACAACAGCCAGCTTTAAAGGGTGTTATTACTGGAAAGGCACTGATTTTTGCTAGGGTCATTCCTGTTTTCCTTAAAGTAATAATGGCTTTAAGTTTGCCACTCTGTAATAACTCAATGGTCTATAGAGCCAAATGGGAACAGTGAAATTTCAATTAGATGTAGTCCATGCAGTCCATGAGTGACAAAATCATTTCTCCCAAGTATGAGTGGAATGTAAACTTTTGTCTACAAATGTGCCATGAGCAGGGAGTGGTGTTTGGTGTGTTTGCATGCAGCCATAACAGAGTCATGTATAAGCTAACACAGCATCCTGTTGTTTCCCTCATGGAATCTGATTCTATCTGGGGTGCTGATAGTGGCAAACTTTTCCTGAAGTAGGAACTCCAGATACGTAGTCATGTTCCAGGGAAGGGCATATTTTCCAGGACCACCTTGGTAGCTGACAAGTCCACTTCCCTGATAGATGTGCTGTTCACTCACTATACATTTAAATACTTCAGCTGCATACACTGCATGTTTTCCACCAGCAGCCTGGAATAACATCTCTCTTTGCCAATAGGATACCAAAAGAACAGTTATGGCCTCCAAAATGTGGAAGGTCTGAAATTACAGGAAAAGCTTTTTGTAGCATGGCCACTTGCCCTTCCCCAACCCCCAACCAACCCAAATAGTTATACAACTTTTATAAAACAGAAACAGCTTGTAATTTAAAATTTACCATTGTTGCTATAGTTCTATAACTTCAGGCTGTGTCCAGGAAGACTCTATAGACTGATGCATCCTTTCACAATAAATTGTGCTTCAGTTTTCAAATGTAATATTTTATGTTCTTGAAATTCCACAAGAATTAATTTTTGTGCTCTTCCACAAAGTTATTTTAGACAATAATCCATTTCTTCTCCTATGTCAGGCTCCTCAATCTCTACTGGCTGCTGTGCATCCGCAACTTGACCCCTAACTCAACATACCTTCCCAGAATGTTCCAAGAGGAAGAGATTCCATGATGAAGTTATGGCCAAAATTCTTGAGAGGGCCAACAAGCAGGTCTAGTACCAGAGCAGAGGGACTTAAGACTGGAGAAGAAGCATGACAAGAGGCAGGAGGAAAGGCTGAGACTCACCGTGCTGGTGAACAGGATTTCAGTGTGGGAGCAGGCACTTGCAATGCAGTTCCTAGAACAGGAATGGTGACTAAGGGAGGAGGACTGAGCTCAACAGAGAGAACTGTTTGAGCAATTCATCTCCATCATGGCTGGAAGGTACCAGCTCCTGTTACTTCTTCTACACCATGGCCTGATGTCCCCCTCCCACACACACACCCAGCAATGTGCCCTCAGTCCAGAAGTAGCTGGGACAACTCCATGTCAGGATGGCTCATGCCATCAGCCCCCATGAGTGTCTGGGCAGGGCAACTAAACCCCATGTACCTTTCCTTTCTGAACCCCTCTCCTATAGATACCTCCACCCCCTCTTCCACCACCATGGAAAATGGGGAAAGGAGGATGTGGGGCCTGTGGTAGGGGAGTTGTGAGGGGGTTGCACTATTTCCTGCATTTTATTTGTTTTGTTTTGGAAATGTTCTTCCTTTATTTGTTACTTGGTGTTGTAATGGCAGCTGGTCTGCCTAGCTATGGGTGACTGTAGTACTGTTAAAACACATATTTACAAATAAAGCCTTTTATGTGATCAAGAAAGTGTATTGCTATCATTGCAGCCCATCATACAATTGTGATTTGAGCTAATAAAGCTAAAAACATGATCAGGAGCAATAATTTATTACTAAGCAAACACTATTCCTCTCTACAGTTAGGCACAGAGATTCACACTTCAGCATCTTCCTTATATGAATCCATAATGTGATTAATCCCCCCCCTCGCCCAGTTCATCATTCATGATGTCATTCGTAAGTATCTTGGATGGCAATCAAGCACCGCCCCTCCCAGCACTGACCCCTCCCCCAAGCCCATTCTTACAGATACTCTTCCGCCTCTTTCACTGGACCATGCAATTCCATAAGGCTGGAACACAGAGCTTCCCTGTCTTCTGTTGCCCAGGTACATCCAGCTCCTGCTGTGGTAGGTGCATTTGAGCATACTGATTCAGCAGCCCTTTGCTGTCATGGGTCCATTCAGGAGGAAGTGGTTCACCTCCGGTTTCACAAACATTGTCAAGCAAGCCATGATAATGCAGAGAGCATTGACGACACTGGCGTCCAAATGGGTGTGTAGAAATCTGCAACAGGATTTCAATCACATAAATGCACATTCAACAACCATTTTATACCTGCTGAGAGAATAATTAAAACTTCTTTTACCAGGGCCTTTGAAATCAGGATACAGTTTCATAAGCCCAGGGAAAAGGGGTCCCCCAGAATAGCACTGGGGACAGTAATTCCATTTATGACAATGTAATTTGGTGGGAATAGTGTCCCAGCCTGCCCATGAATGTAGACTCCCAATTGGTGGAAAAACTCTGGCATCATGACCTTTTCCACTACAGCCCACATTGACATTCATAAATCTGTGGTCCACGAGGGCCTGCATAGCAATGGAGTAAGACCATTTGTGGTTTATGTATTGATGTACTCTTTGAGGATGGCAAACTAAATGCATGTGAATCCTATCAATGGCCCTGATGCAGTTAGGAAACCCCATTCCATCAAAACCAGCAATTAGCTCAGAAATGTCTTTAATGCCCACAACCTTGGGGTAAACCACACACCTGATTGCATCAGAAACCTCTGCCATCACCTTACTCCGTCGACTTTCCAACACCAAAGGGATTGCCAACAGACTTGTAGCAGTCTGGGATAGCCATCTGCCAGATGGCTGTAGCAACCCACTTCTGGACTTGCAAGAGTGATCTCATTTGCTGGCAGGTTAGGGCAAGCTACTCACAAAGCTACAGAAAGTTCTGGACCCACTGCTGGTCATCCCAGGTCTGAATAATGATGTGATCCCACCAGTCTGTGCCTGTGGCCTTGCCCTAGGGGTGCTGGTCTATGCAGGAGACCTCAGCAGCTATATCCAAGGTACTGAGCAGCATCAACCAATGTGAGTCTGCCATGCCAGAGTACTCTTCCTTCTCTGACAACCCTCCTCCCTCTATTCCATTATAAAGTCTGTCAAGTACCTTTGGCAGCTCAGAAACACTGCTGAAATGTCCATGGCCACATTTCAGGAGGGTACTAGGGATTCTGGGATATGATTGATTTGATTCAGGTCTGTGTGCTGCAGTGTGGACACCAGTGCCCCAGATTCAAGCCCAGGTTAGAAAATTGTTCATGTATGGTTAAGAATTAGTGTAGACACTCAAGTCCTGGGTTCTCTAAGTCCCACGAACCCTGGGCTTACATTGCAGTGTAACCATGCCCTTTGAATCCCTTTCTACATCTATGTAGCCAAAGGAAATTCAGGTTATTAAATTAAAATGTAAGAAAAACTGTCATGCTGGATAAATGCTAATACTGTAATATAAACAGATCAGGATGAATATTTAACTTTTGGATGAAATTATTGCAATACTCAATCCATCCTGCTCCAAATCACTGTCTATTTGCCAGAAGGTTAAAGGGGTAGCTGTTTCAAAGTTTACAAAGTATGTCTTTCTCTTGCTCTTTCAGACATAGGCACCAACTCTGTGGGTGCTTGAGCACCCATGGAAAAAAATAGTGGCCCTGCTGAACAGCTCCTCTCACACACACCCAGTGCTCCTGCCTGCTGCAGCTCAGCTGTTCAGCAGGAGCAGGAAGAGGCGGAGCGAGGGCAGAGCACGCTCAGAGGAGGGGGCAAGAAGAGGTGGGGTAGGTGTGGAGCAGGGGCAGGAAGAGCCGGGGTGGAGGCAGGGCTTTGGGGAAAGGAGTGGAGTAGGGGTGGAGCGGGGGGTCTGAGCACCCCTGGGGAAATCAGATTGTCGGCACCTGTGTTTTCAGACACAGACACGTATTGTTAGACCATAAATAAAAAAGGACAATAATTAAGGTTTACTGGGCCAGATTCTCAGCTGTTGTGATTTGGGTAGCTGCATTTATTTCAATGGAGTTGTGCCAATTTACTCCAGTTGAGGATATGACCCATCATATTTAACGTTATTTCAAATTCATATCTGTTTGCATATACTTTACTTTATTCTGAAATGCTCTTTTAATTGGAGATGTATGAAAGTATTCATTCCATTATGATGATCTAGAAATAAACCCTGTAATTTGGTGTCCAAATTCTGGAAGCCAACCATTCCTTCCTGGTTTGCTTGGAGATCTAGGAGGTGGGAGGGATGGATGGTGGGTGAGTGAAACAAGAGGGTTTGTGTTTGAGGGCAGATGAGAGGGCAAAAGTGTGAACATGATATTCACAAATTTTTCAGACATGTTGGGTTTAGGTTCCTGAGCAGCCAAACACATCACATCTAGAAGGCAAAGATATATCAGATATGAATGTTTCACAAAGTTCCAATCTCAATGTGTCAAGGTTAGTTGTGGTTCAAGATTTTAGCTCTCTCTTCCATACAAAGGTTGGCTTGGCCGAGTTACTGACATGAGGGTTTCCTAAATTTCTGGTTAATTTCAAGTTGCTTCCTAATCCAGTGTAACAATCACAATATTCTCCATGTTGCTACCACATAATTGCAAGTAGTTATACCATGGTGCCGCTTGTGTTGTTTCAGAAAAATGCCCACAATTACATCCTTCCCTAGGACTAAGCACAAAAGGCTATGACAAAGGATATACTTGTTTTACAGTTCAATGGCAGCAGGAATGATTAAGCTCCTTCATCAAGCTTTTTATTCCCCTATTAATTTTGTCCATGCATGCCGGCACCAAAACAAGAGAAAGACTAACCTTTCTTCAAAGGAAAGCAAATGTTTGCTTACCTAGTATATACATGTGTTCCCATTTGATAAATACATTTGAAACTAAGAAAAATTGCAGGCTGCAGAAATCTCCTCTCTGTGTGGCACTGAAAAGAGACTGCAAAGGCAGTTTTCAAGTCCTTATCTGCAAAAGGAAAAAGATTATTGCCTTAACCTTTGTTATCAGTATGAGACCCGCTTTAATGCTTATAAAGCTCAAAAGGACTTAGGAAGTGGAGAAAAGCAGGGCTAGATGGACTGCATTTTTCTGTCAAAGGACTAGCTCTTGAACAGAAGAGCCTCTGTAAAAATTGAAGTAGTGTATGTTCAAATATAGGGAAACAGTGCCTCTCACAGGTTTAGTCGTATAGCAATTTACTCTAGCACTGTAGCTTAAATATCAAAGACAAGGTCAGCACCAATTCTCAGTCTTGCTTTCATAACATGCATAAAGACTGCTGCAGATGAGAAATTTGCCATTGGTGTGTTCTTCCTAATCTAATTATTATAATACTTTGTAGAGGTTATTACACAGGATACTCTTAATTCTCAAGTGTCAATTAAAAAACTAAGAAAAAATAAAAGCTCCAGCTCCCTGACTCCCACACACTTAATTTTATTTCCTTTACCTCATCTAAAAAAAAGTTCCTTGAGAATGTCTACCTTACTCTTCAGAATTGGAGAGAAAAGTTGGGTGAGGAAATATCTTTTATTGGACCAACTTCTATGGTGAGAGTGACAAGCTTTTAAGCATACACAGAGATCTTCTTCAGATCTGGGAAACTTGAGTGTCAAAGGTAGCTCTAATAACAACTTTAAGTACCTACCACATTATGAATTTGTAAAACTTGTTTCTCTTCCCATTTCCTACTACTGGTCCTTTGATCCACATTTTAAATTATTTCCCTCTAGCCTCTCTTGATCCACTTTGCCTTCATTGTTCTGTCTTTTCTTTTCTCGTGTTCTTTGAGGTCCTGATTCAGTAAGATATTTAAGCATATATTTAACTTTAAGCATAATATTCCTTTTGAAATCAATGGGACTACACATATGCTTACAGTTACACACATTCTTAAGTAAACTGATGAAGTGGGACCCTAACATCTGTCTACTCTCTTAGTCTTCCATTCTTAATCTCTTATCTTCTCACCCACAATAATCTTTGTCTCCTTCAACCTTCCAAATCTGCCTATTTCTTATTTCTCACTCCCTTAATTTTTCCCTTTGTTATAATTTCTTCTCTTTTCTAGTCAGTCGTCTGGTTCCCTCTCTCCAAAATCTACTCATCCCTCCATCTTAGTCCTACTCCTTCCCTCTCCCCTAGTCCCAGCCTTATGTCCTAGCTGTCCAGACATCTGTCCTCTTTCAGTCCCCAGCTATGGACATCTCTGTTCAGTTCCATTTTCTGCAGCCATGGTCACTTCTGGGATCAATTCATTGATTACCCAGAAGCCTGTCAAAATGGATACCCATTCCCAGTGCTGAGGGAGATAAGCTAGCACCAAATCCACCTCCTCCTATTCTTCATTGGAAAGGGAAAGGAATTTGGAATCAGTATTAAGATGGCCCCTACCAACTCTCCTTCTATTTACTTCCACTGACGAGTGGAAGTGTGTGGACTTGGCACCTGGGTTATCTCCCGTCAACTGGGAGAATGACTGACATATTTACAGGATCCCCACACTGAGATGAATACAGCTGGAAGAGTACAGTAATGTACTTAAAACTATAAGCTCCAGAGGGTTCTGGAAGTAGGGTGACTGTTCCATGTAATTATTCTACTTGCCCCAACAAAAATAATCCAAATCTCAATGGCTCATCTTTTTCCCAACTCTATATTCTGTGTGGTTGCCAGACCTTTCAAAGGCATCCTTGTGGTTGGGTGCCACTGGATCTGTCATGTTCAGGTTCACAATTGTTTTCTTGGATGGCTCAGTGATGCAACTCATTCACATTCTGGGCCTGGCTTTGCTAGGAAATTACATCCACATTTCCTATTCTTTTTGTTCCTTCTTCTCTTCTACCTCTGGTTACTATTCTTCCTCATTAGTTTTCATGTGCATGGCAAGAAACACAAAGGTCCCTTCACTTTGTGGTCTGGAAACTTAATTGTTGTGAGGTAGAAAGTGGCCCATAGTCTTTTAGCAAAAGTAATCTAGAGGTTGTTATAAATATGCAGGTTAGGAGCTCCTTTTTCTGTAGGCTTTCAGACATAATTTCTCCCCTTCCCTAATGTAACCATCTCTGTTCCTTGAAAACAGATCCATCATGGATTCTCCCTCCTCCCTATAGACAGATGTATCACTGATTCTTCCAGCTCCCTCTTTAACCAACTTTATACGTTTCAAAAAGATATAGAATCTGTCTCCTGAATACCCGGAGGGGGGAAAAGGATAATAAAAAGAAATGAGCAATCATATTTCAAGATGAATTATTTATTAATAAAGATACTTTTTTTACTGTTATTAACCATATTTGTCTTACAGATTTTACATTTAATGTTACAGAATACTGACATCAACAATCATTATAGCTTGTGTACCTTATCATACTCAGTTGAATTGTATTGATAATACAGGATACTGTGAAATTAAAACCAGTATTTTTAAAAAATGACACAGATGGTGGATTATAAATAATTATATAGGGATACAACCTGCTCCAACCAACATAACAAGGTGAACAGAGACTCTCCTTAATGTGTTCTCTGAAAAAAGATTTCTGTTGGCTAGGGCAGACGTCCTCATGGTGGGACAGGTGATGCACATTGGAATTCACCTTGTTGTTCCTCTAATAGTATTTACTGCATAGCTCTTGCTGCTTTTTGCAACATAGTCCTAATCAAAAGCCCATTGAAATGAATGGAAAGATTATCTTTGACCTCAGAAGGCCTCGGATC
Source organism: Dermochelys coriacea (assembly GCF_009764565.3). Classification (NCBI taxonomy): domain Eukaryota; kingdom Metazoa; phylum Chordata; order Testudines; family Dermochelyidae; genus Dermochelys; species Dermochelys coriacea. Next base: position 126,730,475 of record NC_050068.2, on the reverse strand, counting down.
ACGTCCCATATGTACCAGACAGCAGGGTGCCAAACAGGGCCCTAATCCATAGTCCATTCCCATCCATAACATGGTTATGTGGTGAATAGGCGAGTGCATTAGAAGCCCATCTCTCCTAGTAGTGTCTTGGCGACCATGGAGGAATCATACCCTTCTACTAGTACAGGGTAAAAAGGACCTTTCTTATGTCTTCCCCCCACACATAATTTGCTCCCCTAAGGAAGCGGAGGACAAAATTTAGCCCATCATTTCTATCATTCAAAACACTTGGACTATCAGGTTTGCCAGGCCTATTTGTTACTATAGAGAAAAAAACTTTAAATCTCTATCAAAGACACATTACAACCATAAGTTTGGTTTTAGTCATTTTTGAAACCTTCAAGAAACTCCTGTTCCATTTATACCACTCCTGAAACATATACTACTATTGAAAACAAACTGAGCCCAAAAGACAAAAGGAGATTCTAATTAAAAATAAATGTTACTTTTCAGATGGAAAGATACATAACTATTCTTAGGAGGCAGTATTTCCACACCACTGTAAAAGATACAATAAAACATAAGTGCCTTTGAAGTATATTGCAATGTTTTAATAACACCATGAAGGCCCATCAAGTAAATGTGAACATTTCAAATGATAAGGCTTTCTGATTTCATTGTGACTATTTGACACAGTCCCACTTGCCACCAAGGACTCTTGCTTATGTGTAAGGCTACATTTTAGTCATTTTTAGTAAAAGTCATGGACAGGTCATGGGAAGTAAACAAAAATTCATAGCCGGTGACCTGTCCATGACTTTTACTATACCCTTAACTAAAACTTGGGCCGGAAGGCCACGGGTGCTCTGTGGGGGAGGAGGGAGGTAGTCCAGGGGCACCGTGGGTTCTGGGGGGTGATCTGGAGGCGCTGCAGGTGCTGGCCCAGGATCCCTGCTGGTGCTGTGGGGGAGGGTTGAGGGGCTGGCAGGCTCCCTACCCAGCTCCGACCTGTATGTCCCTGCAGCTCCTAGGGGCCACCAGGGGGGCTCCACATGCTGCTCCCGCCACAAGCGCCTGCTCTGCAGCTCCCACTGGCTGTGGTTCCTGGCCAATGGGAGCTGAGAGGGCAACACCTGTGGGCATGGGCAGTACGCGGAGCCACCAGCCCCTCCATCTAAGAGCTGCAGGGACATGCTGGTGGGAGCCAGAGAGCTCCCCCATCCCTGTGCAGGGTAAGCATCAATTTCAGTTTGACCTGAAATAGAATATTTCATTTTGTTGAACTGACCTGAAAAGTTTTGTTTCGAATCAGTTCAACAAAATGTTAAACTGAATTTTCCTATCAGTGCATATTTCTATGGGAGTTGTAGTTCAGGCCCACATTCTTTCCTATGGGCCTCGGTCCTTGAAGGATTATATCTCCCATAATTCAATGCAGATTTTCCTCTGATCAAGCTGTGTGATGCATCTTGCAAGTCCCAGGACTACATGGAAAATGTAGTCTGACCAGAGATCCTGGCCCAAAGGGGAAAAAGGGAGCATCAGGCTTCTGAACTACAACCCCCATGAAGCCAAGCACCACAATATGGAAATGAAGTTTAAGGTTGAGCTGACTCAAAATAAAAAGTGTTTCAGGTCTGTTCAACAAACCAAAATGAAATATTTATTTTGAAGCATGTCAAAATGTTTTGTTTTGATCAAAAATATCAAAACAAAATGTTCTGACATTTGCAAATTGTAATATTTCAGAATATCTATTTTTCAAAATATTTTGCAATGTCAACTTCTCATCCCTCTTTGGGGTGAAAATAAATGTTGAAATACCAGAATTTACAATGGGATGGAAATTCCAAATTTTGCTCAGCATTACTGTTTGTTCAGGAACCTTTGCAGGAAAGAGAATGGCCCCGAAACAAAACATGTGAAAAGGCTTAAAGCAGGAAAACTAGCTGTAGGTGAGGTCATGCGTAGGAAAGGAGAAGTGCCAATGTGAAGAGGCTTTAGAGAAGATAAAAGACTAAATGCACAGTAAAGACTGTGACTGCTCACCTGCCTTTTGTTACTGTCTTTGAATGCCATCATGTAGATGTCTATGAACGTACTACTTTAGCAAGATTAATACCCTTAGCTCTCTCTTTTCTTTTGGTTTGTTGCTGTTGTTCATTAGCCTATTCTTTGTAAAGAAAGTCTTCTGGCTCCTGGAAATGTTGTAATATCCAAGAACAGGTTACATACTTTACTGAACAACATGATTTGATTTCCTTCTCAGATCCCAATACACGGATATATATTTCAGATTTATTCAGTGTTGTGTACATCTCCACTTTTGTATTTCTGAGACATGGACCTTTTACAAGCTCACATGAGAACTTCAGTGGGTGCAGATTGAATGCAGAGTCTCTGCTGACACTGAATCAGTTAACATGTAAATAGCTCTTGATGCCTCATCCATATCCCCCTGGATGAGTGTCTCTCCTGGATAAATTTCAGAGTCAGATGTCAGTATTTCTCTTGATCTTAAATTTAAAAACACAGGGCCCAGATTTTTTGATAATTTCTCTGTATTAAATATTAATTTTCACAGGTGATGCACCACCTGGCACAGTTATTATCTCCATTTTGCCTGTTCCACTTTCAATTTGAAACAGTCCAGGTTCACTGACAGGATTATATGACTCCACACACACCCTTGTCTGGCATAGAGATGGACAACTCCAATGCTACTCTGCAGTCTGTGGGGTTTGGGGAAGTTTCCACTTCTCTCTAACCACTGAGAAATCTCCCTAGGAAGTCCAAAGGATTTGCCATTAGTACTCAAAAACCAAAGAATGCATTTCAAAGGGTTTACCATCACCACCACCACCCCTCCCGTGCCCCTAGTAATCATGTTTTATCACTAGAAACAAAAATACATCAATGTGTACTTACATACAATGAACAAAAAATAAGTGAATGGTCACAATAAAGATATCTCACTCTATTAATATGGTATGGTATATGGTATATGGCATATGGTATATGAATCTGTTGATAAGATATATAGTGTTGGGCATTTATTGTGACTCATGCTAATGCTTTTTTTTTTTTACAGTCTGTATCAAATGTAACACTTCTCTCTCATTTCCCCCATATTTTTCTAGAAACTGTATTTGTTTAAAAGCCTGTCTCCCTATTCCTGGAACTAGATACACACATATATGACCCATATGATGGGATTAAGGCCACACTTTATTGTAGTCATTCAGGTCCCTCTTCCCAGCACTTTCAGCTCATTTTCACCTGAACAGGGAGAGCAGCTGTGCATAGTGAACTGTAATAGATATAGACAGAAACATTAAGAAGTACATGTGCATTGTTAGCAGACTACCCATCACAAATGCATACATGATTGCTGCACATTAAATTGAGGTTTACTGAAGATTATAGTTGTTTACCTAAAACTGAAGTGATTTTTTTTAGCTCTGCATATAATTCCTTTCTCACACCCTTTGCCTCGCTCATCTGTTTAGATTGCAAGCGCACTGGAGTAAGGGTGATCACTTAGTATTTGAATATATAGTGCCTAGAATAGTGGGGCATTTTGGTATTATTATTGTCATATAAATAACAATAATCAGAAACATAAGGTGGTGCTTTACTTTTCAATGAGTGTCTTCCTTCTTTGTGGACTACGGTGCATGTTAATAATTTTTAAAAGAAGGCCAAATTGATTTTAAAGCTGTGTCATAATATATAAGGGAACAAAGGTGAAAGGCTAGCATTAAATCTATGAATCTTCTAACCTTTAACCCAGTACACTGGAAACAAGCCAATAAATAAATAAATAATATATTTATTACAATAAACAATAAATAAAACAAACAAACACCAATAATAATAAAAAGTGTGTATATGAGGCTGTTTTAGCTCCTTCCTAACTTGCTCTTAATAATGTATCTATTTCAAAGTGAACTTTAGGTTTCCAATTTGTACACTAAAAATCTTGCCTTCCACTGCCACAGCATGAACAGTTCATCACATTGCTTGACTCATAACCAAGTAACACTACAAATATTTTAAGTTCAGGAGGCTTGGAACCATGCTACTATTAATAAGGGTAGAATAAATGTTTTGTTTACAGCTAGATATCTGCATCTCTGAGTTGTTTGTCTGAATTTAATATTGTATATTTGAAATACCAAACACCAAGATTTGTCTTTAGCATTGTATTCAAATTCTTCATATCCCTTATTCACAACAAAATGATGCTACAAAACAGGAATATAATGATTATTTTAAAAAAACATACTTATGCTTCTTGAAATGTTCTTCAAACAGGTCTGACTCTTGCTAAGCCTCAATTGTAATTACAATGGGTATAAAGAGGTAAATCACTGCACTGCACTACCCAGAGCAGAAAGAGAAAATGTGGCACACACTTCCTGTAGGAAGAATGCTGGCATGTCTTCAATCACTGTCTTTTCCAAATAATTTAAAGATACTTTTGATTTAAGTTAGGTTCTTCTCGCAATACAAACTGGCATCTTGTTTGATCTCTTTGCTGCAGTCCCATTTAGGCTCAAAGAGTTTTTCCTTGTTTAAAGCAGGGCAAATGCCAAAATATTCTCTTTGTGAATCGAGAAACAGTTTTAGTTCATCAGTATTTGAACTGTGATCAAACCCATCCTGAACATCTCTAAGAAAAGCCTCTCTCCCTAGTGCCCTCTTGCACCAAGCGCAAACTTTAAAACACATGTTGGTCTAACTGAAAATGTGATATGCAGATTTCAATGGAAAGTAAAACTATAAAATGTCAGGGTGTTTCTCCTTACGGTCCTTTCTCCCATTCCATGTGTTGTTTTTTTTTTTTTTTTGGAATAGGTTGTGATGGTTCTGTGAGAGAAGCTGATGGATTGAAACACCTTTCATGCCTGGAGATATGGATTTTACTATCCCAAACCTTCAGTCTCACATTGCACCTAGTGCATTCATGAAAACCCAAAAGCCATTTTAGCAGCCACTGGAGGATTAGTCCACTCCTGAGTAATTCTCCAGTGGTGAAGAGTTACCAAAGCAGCAAGGACACCCTTCATCCCCTTTTGCGCTAGGTGTTGCCATAGAATGAGAAAAATAATAACAATAATAATGATCATAATAATTAATAATAACAATGCCTAGTTTTATATAGAACTTTGCATCAGTAGATCTCAAAGTGCTTTAGAAAGGAGGTCAGTAACATGATCCCCATTTTGCAGATCCGATAAAAGGGATGTGGATGAAACTCTTACAGCCAGCTACTTCCAGGGGTCATTGGCTGATGGCAAAATTAGGACAGCCTAAGAGCGTCTCTACCTTACATCTGGCACCAGCACCTGCATGGCTTGGGATTAGGACTACATCTTTGCACCCATCTTTTCCTAAATGGTGTTCATTGCACTCCAAATTCTGAGCAAGGACATTGAATAAGAAGTGGAGGATCTGGTCCTAAGAAATTCAGAATCATTACAATCCACGAACAAACAGCAAGAAGTATTACAAGAATTTGAATCTCTGAGCTCTGAACTACTGTAAAGGGCATATCCCTTCCTAATATTAATAGTCAGCATGATTGGCCTCCTGCTTTATCATCATATTGCCAGAGGGATTTTTTAAAATAGTTATAAAAAGTAAAAATAATTTATTAAACGTAGGGCTAATGCTTCCCTCCAAATCTGTATCTTCTCTCTCCACCTTCCCTCAAAAAAAGCTACTTTACAAAAATTAATTTGGAGAAGATATTTTCTGTCCTTCCTTGGATAGATATGTGGTGTCTCAAATAGATTTTTAATACCACCAATTTAATAAATAAAGAAATGATCAAATAAATAAATAATCCGGGTCATCCCCTCGCTGAGACGCATTAAAGGGACACTTACAAAGTGTAAAGCCTAATTATTAGCTTACACTGCCTTGACATTTCCATCACTTCCCCATGTTTGTCATCCCTTCTGGAAAGATTTACAGTCAAGGGTTCCATGACTGCATTTCTTTCTAAGAGATAAAGTATTCCTTTCCAGAGAAATAAATGTTAACAGGTCAAGGACAGTCTGGGAGTTCAGTGGCAACGTATACCAGTAAATTTGCCTTCAGAGAGGGGGGAGAGGGAGAGAGAGAGAGAGACACCTCCGTTCTGCAGCTAGATCTCTTCTAGCAAACTCCTGTGCCTGTCCCAAGCCCAGTTATTTTTAAGACCACAAGAATGATGTAAGAGCGCAGACTCAGTTGCAGGATTAGGGTTATAGTGTGTATGTTGCAGGTGGTAGGTGAAGCAATTTGCTCACTAAGCACCTCAGTGTAAGTTATTTGTATGCTGGATATCATTTCTTTCTCATTTCTCCAGCTGGAGAAATTGAAAGGGAATGACCCCTTTGAAAAAGAAATATATTGATAGACTCCTGAAGGGAAGATCTTTCAGGGTGAGACATGCTGTCAAGGTAGATCAATATTTAGAGCTAGTAACTTTGACTGTGTCCCTTTGAAAATACCTTGGATGACTAGGTTTCCCCCATAGCCTACCAGGTTTTGTTCAATGGGATTTATTTTATTACATCTGACACCAGGCAAGCACACAGCAAACAGTACATCAGTAACTGCATTGCACTATATGGGCACTTTGCTGAGATTTTGGATTTCATACATCATTCACAACTTGCTGCAATCATCCAGAAAAATATATAAACTTTTCCTACATGTACCATAATGAAAAAGTATGAAATCATATGTATGCTCATGTACACATACACACACAGACACACACACACACAGGTGACTGGGAAATTGGTGTTAGTGCAATGCCTTTCTGATCCTCTTTGTGAACTATATTGTTAATCCAATATTTACACTACAGTACGTCTGTCTTATCGGTTCAAACCCAGCCCAGGCCAACAGTGCTTGAAATTCATTGTCTACTTAAGCTGTTTGGGGCAATGAGACTTTAGAAACTTCCACTAGACACCCGTCTGCATCTTTAGGCACCTAAATAGCTTTAAAAATATGTCTTTTAGCCTCTTTGTACCTCAGTTACCCTTCTGTAAAATTAGTATAACGGCACTTTCCTACCTCACTTGGCTTCTGTGTGAGGAAAAGTACATTAAAGATTGTGAGGAGCTCAGATACCGTGATAACAGGGGCCATATAAGTAATTAAGAAATATAAATAATGCTATTATTGTCCCATTCTGTAGAGAGTTCTGAGATAGTTTCACCTGAAACAATATTTGAAATGTCTTATTGTTAAAATTGGAGCAGGTTGGAACATTTTTGACAAAATATTTTTTGTCTAAAACCCATGTTTTGTTGAAGCTGAAATGTTTTGCTGAGACATATCGAACTCCACAAAGCTTTCTACAGGAAGTTCTATGAGGCCCAGGGTAGATGGTTATTTACAGTGACAGAGAGAGAGAAAATTACCTGAATCAAAAATCTCTCCTTTTCTGTCCAAAAATGGACTCTGACACAGTTCTGTTTTATGGAAACATTTGAAAGGTATTGTTTTCATTTCAGTGTAGAATGAAAATAAAGTTCAAAACCTTGAAAATCTGTCAGAAAATGGAACCGTCATTCTCCAGCTAGGTTTAGTTAAAATCTTTCATTGCTGAAACAAATAAATGATTAAAACAAATAACATTTTAAACTATATATTTCCTTATTTATCCATATGATGCATATTTTGTTTCCAGTACTAGTGCTACTTTCCCAAGATAGGTATGATTTTTTTTAAATTTTCTCCCCTTCATCATTTAAGAAATAAACCAGAGGAGATGTAAATTTGTGAGCTAATTAAGTACAACAGGGGCATTGTGAGACACAAAATCCAAAGCAGCCACCCAAAAACTGCACTAACATCCCAGGAACACACATCTTTCAGTAAAAGAACTATTGTCAAATGGTTAAAGCAGGAAACTGGGAGTCAAGTTTCTGGGAATTTAATCCCACCTCTGCCACTGATTTACTACTTGGGCAGTCACCTCCCCTCTCTGTTTCTTAGTTTGCCTGGCTGTAAAAGGAATATGATAATACATAATAGAGATATTGTGAGGCATTAGTCATTAATATTTGTGAAGTTTTTTTTTCAGCTCCTAAAATAAAAATTATTCTAGCACACAGAATTGTGGTATACATGGTTTATTCCTTTAAATAATGTGACTTGTTTGTTTTAAATGTTGTGCACACTTTTTTTTTTTCAAATAAAAATTTTTGCATATTGTAATATAGCCTTCTGCTAAGAAAAATATTTTATAGTAGGATAGATGCAATAGTAAAACTTTGAACCTTATCTTATTATTTTTATTTCCATTTTACAGCTACCACTAAAAATGTACATTGAGTGACCAATTTTTCTGCAAGGATAAGGTATTCAAACATCAAGCAGTTTGTCATCAGGATGTACTTTGGTATTTAAATACTTTTAAATGGTTTTTATCTTGACTTTTGTCCTTGGATTTGATCTTTCTCTTTCTAGCTCAATGAGCCTAGATGCTCTTTCAGCAGCAGTCTGTGGCTTTGTGGTAATTTTTCAGTGCTCACTGTGGGGGAAAAACATTAATTGGGAGTAAGAGATGTCAATTTGCAGTTTAGCTTTTATACTAGAAAATGAGTGTTGAGAGTTGCAGGGGGAAGGAAAGGGGGAAAATGATTGCCATGGGGAAATGGCAGAAGTCTAAAGGAGAGTTGGGAAGGCAAGGGAGAAGGGTAAGTTTGGATTAACAGAGTTAGTGATCTGAGGCACCAAATTATGTCACTGTTATGTCAGATTCTGTCACATACTGCTGGGCTTTGGTAAAGTTCCATTCTGTCACACACTGCTGGGCTTTGGTAAAGTGGTGTAGGTAAATACTGCTGCATAGGCCAAGAAGAATGCAGACCCAGGACCCTCTTTCTAGAAGCCAAAGTGTTTGTGTTTGGGAATGCAGTGCTTTTGCCTTTACAAGTTTTCTCTCTTCATTCCTGTGACACTAAGCACACCTGAATTCACACCGTACTCACGATTGTACTCATCTTTGTACAAAATAGGCCTTGTGAAGTATGATTTGAAAACTAACAACTCACTGATCATTAATAATCTTTCATGATGTGTGTATGTGGTGGATGTTAAGGGTTATAGATATATATTGGAATGATAACTAAAATGGGTTCTAACTGGGGGGGGAGTTGTTAAAAAGTCTATCCTGAACAAAGGAATGGGTGTTTACGTCAATTTACATATAAGCAGTAAACAGACCCATCAAGTTAACAAGGGGTGGAGGCAAACTTCACACTAACAAGTGGGGGAGAAGACAGCCTGGTGTCTGCACTCGGCTGAACCACAAGTGATAAGCAATTGAATCAACCGATTGTATACAATATTATTGTATTACAAAAGTGTATAGAGTGAGCTCTTTTCTGAAAACTAATGACACAGTGGTGATTAATATCACTGTGAAATGTGTGTATTAACAGTATAGAAGGAATTCTGAACACTCATTGATATCATGTTTTAAAATGCGTGGCCGAACAAAGGAAGGAACAGTTCCCACCCAGATAGGAGGTCAGGCAGCTATTTACCTATGTCCTATGTAAATTAAGCATGGTAGAATCAAAACAACTTAAGTCCCATTTACATACCAGGAGATGCGAAGCCCATGGGAAGGAAAGAACAGCATGAGGTCAGCTTTCTCATGGACACAGCAAGTGGGCATACAGGTGTGCTCCCTGCCTCCTCAAGCAAGGTCATTGATTTCTGGAAGATATACACAAGCACAGAAGCCATATCTGGCTTCCATCACTAAACTGACACAACAGGTTAGAGCTCTTGGAAGCTGAGGAAGATGGGTCCTTCAACCAAGGGGGGAGGGGGCTTGAAGTCTTTGGAACTGAATATAGGTGAGAAACCTGCTTAGGTAAAGATATTTTACCTAAGAAGATAAAGGAAGCCAGCACCTTGTACTTTTGTGGAAAGTCCTCACTGAGGGAAAGTCAGCCATGGCTGGGAAGAAAAATAACCGGTGAGAGAAACCATCTTCAATTCAGTCTGTATCTTGCTAGATTAAGATTTAGATATTTAGAGGTATGTTTTCATTTTTATTTTCTTGTAACCTTTTCTAACTTTATTCCTTTTAATTAGCATCACTTAACCTATGACCTATTGTTAATAAATTTGTTTTATTTTACTATAAACCAACTCAGTGCTGTGTTTAAAGGGAAAGATGTATTCACCCCTGTTAAGTTAATGAACTGTGATGTGTTTTGTGTCTTTAGAGGAACAAACAAAACACATGATTTCTCTGAACTATCCAGGAGAGGGCTGGACATTGCAGAGCACACAGTGTGGGGAACATTGGGGTTGGGGTCACCCTGCAAATAGTAACCCAGGCTGGTGGAAGCCAGAGTGAGTCTGTGAACAGGCTGCTGCAGTCAGAGCTGCTGAACCAGGGCTGTCTAATACACAGAGACGCAGAGAGTGACCTGCATGCTGATAGGTTGGTCGTGAGAGGCCCAGGTTGGGATCTACAACAGCAAAGCATTGTGAGGCAGCCAAGGTTACAGGGCAGAGTGTGGCACAACCCCTCATTGGTCTGGATTTGCACCCCAAACAGACAGGACCATGACAATCCCCCTTTTCAGTCTGTGTGTTTCAGGGGATGAGAGCAGCTCTACCTCTCGTGGTCAAAGAGAGAGAAAGTTGTTCACTCATCTGTGTATGCAGGATCAACACTTAGGGCTGGCTAAACTAGTAAAGTGTCTTGTGTGTTGGAAGGGATAGAAAAGATTTCCTTTAATAGAAATAGCTGTAATAAATCATTTTATCACTGCTGTAGATAGGGCTCTCTCAAGCTGCTGTGAACTTTGATTGCTGTTCTGTTGGTGGAGGGTTTCTGATGTTCGGTCATTTCATCTTTCCTGAAAGCAGTCAGCAACAAGTCACTGTGGCAATAGGGGTATGTGTAGGATTTGTTTTCAGCTGTCAACCACTCAACTTGAAGTGTCAAGCTCTGAAAGTGAATGGGAGATTGAGCCTGAGAATGAAAGGGGACAACCTTTCTTTCTTAAAATTCCAAGAAGCTTTTTTTTTCCTTGATCCTTAACCTCTTGGGAGAGTGACATTTCAATGGCAGAGAAAAGAGAATAAAAATGTTTTAGACAGCTTTTCTGCAAAGAGACCTGTCATTTCCCCTTTTATATAGTGCTTCCTGGGATGTTATTCTAAAAGGATTTATTGACATTTTCTGTTCCAAAAGGCAGTTTGTAAATATCACATCTATTTTACTGAAGCAGAAAAGGATTATTGTATACCCTACGGAGGACAACCTCTTCTCTCAAAGTCAACCATCCCCACACATGCCATTATATCCATGACTGATGTCATTGTAAGCTGTCACAGTTTCAGTCAAGCACCCCCTCTTAGCTACTCACCAGATTGCTGTGAGGGGATCCAGACATTGGGTGGCTTTTATGCCTTCAGAATCTGAACAGAGTCCAAGCATTGTCCCTGTCTTGGGGTCCCTATGCAGAATGCTGATCTTCTATGTAGTGCCCCCTCCTGAAAGCTTAGACCCCGTGGCCCTCTTTCCCAGTCCATAGAACCAGGGGCCTCTGACCCCTCAGAATCCCCCCAGACCTGAAACACACCCTCTCCCACTGAAGGTTACAGTTCTGACTTACAAGTTTGACTCCCTCGGGGACCAGGTGTTAAGATGTAGCTCATAAAACATACAGATTTTGCACAGGATTCAAACATATTATTGTTTTCTTTAAACACACAAGAAATACACAAATCTATAACAAAGAATAAATCCTACATACATTTCCTTGCCTCATTTTCCTCACCACTGCATAGCATTCTTTGGGAAGAAGTCAGTGTTGTCTGGGACTGTCCAGCATCTGTTTGTTGCAGTGCATTGTTTGTGTCCTCCTCCCAACTCTTCTTCTCTGAAGTTGGTCAGTCAATCCCCTTCCTCTCCCTTGAACACACTTCCTGTGTGTGTCTCTCTCCAAGTGTTCCCCATGTGAATCCTTTTATAACCTTAGTCACCTGTGTCTTTGTTCTGCTTGGTTAATTTCCACTTGACAAGCCCTCAGTCCCTTGTTGAGGGAATTTGGAAAGAACTTATTTCCCAGCTTGAGCACCTCCTCAGTATAACTAATGTGTGGTTAGAGTACAGTTGTCAAGGTTGACAACTATCCATTTTCCCTGGTCTGAGAAAGATGTGACACAGCTTTGACAGCATCTTTTGAGAGTCTACTTTCATGCCAGAGGAGTTCCTTTTATAACAAGGGAAAGCTTAGACTCAACCGATAGGAATCTTTCTATTCTTATATTTCTTTTCAACCTTCCCAGAAAACCAAGCAACCCTTCTGAAGGATGGCAGACTCCAGCCTCAGGAAAATATTCTATTCTATGGATGGGAAGGAGGAAGATTAGTGGGGATATGGTGTGAAGTGCTCATTGTAACCCAGTTGTTCAGCTACTTGAAAACAACAGACTTCTTGAAGACAGTCACATCCATGGTTTGTCTTTCTAGCCTAGTATTTGTGTACATAGAGATGAAAGAGATAACTTAATGAGCATGACATTGGGATTGACTATATACTGACCAGTTCAGAGATGCCTGACCCATGGAAGGCACACAGTTTAGTGAGTTGCTCCCTTTTATTGCTTTCATATTACCCAACCATCGCAGAATGCTCACAAAACACACATTAAAATCATATTATGTCTTTTTCTTCCTCTCCATCCAAAATAAATAGAACTTCTGAAAATAAAAGCAAACAAACTTAACCATCTACTCCACACACTATATATCCTGCATCTGTAAACCCTTCACTTACCCTTAAACTATGGAGGACAAAACTGGCTGTGACACTAAAAGCCCATCAATGCCAACTGGCAAAGGCCTCACTGTCCTGCAACAGCAACTGCTATCAGGCCTGCCAAATTCATTACACCGAACACATTGTTGTCATAGTATTTATCTGGAAAAAAGGTTCCATGAGATCTAATGAAAACTTATATTATATTGGTCAACTTAAGCATTGTGTAATGTATTATCTGGGTGATAATTAAGAAGTTGCATGTGTGTTCTAAAAAGATGTTTAAACCATATAACTAGACTGGGTTGATAAACAAGTTTGTCCTAGACAATGTTGATTTACCTTTCTATGTCAGTCTCTGAAGTAAATCAGGCAGTGCAAAAGCCCTAACACGATGGAAGCTGTATTTGTATGTAAGGGTATGTCTACACTATGAAATTAGGTCGAATTTATAAAAGTCAGTTTTGTAGAAAGCATTTCTATACAGTTGATTGTGTGTGTCCCCACACAAATTCTCTAAGTGCATGTAGTCGGCAGAGTGTATCCACAGTACCGAGGCAACCGTCGACTTCCGGAATGTTGCACTGTGGGTAGCTATCCCACAGTTCCCACAGTCTCCGCCACCCATTTGAATTCTGTGTAGAAACCCAGTGCCTGATGGGGCTAAAACATTGTCACGGGTGGTTCTGGGTACATATCATCAGGCCCCCCTTCCCTCCCTCTCTCTGTGAAAGCAAGGACAGACAATCGTTTTGTGCCTTTTTTCTTGAATTACCTGTGCAGATGCCATACCACTGCAAGCATGGAGCCCATTCAGCTCACTGTCACCATATGTCTTCTGGGTTCTGGCAGACGTGGTACTGCATTGCTATACAGCAATAGTTTATTGCCTTTTGGCAGCAGACAGTGCAGTATGACTGGTAGCCATCATCGATGTAGTTCTGGGTGCTCTTTTCACTGACCTCGATGAGATCAGGGGCACCTGGGCAAACATGGGAGTGACTCAGCCAGGTCATTTCCATTTTAAGTTTCATCTCATGGTGATTGAGTCCTACCGGCAGTCTTTTAATCTGCAGCCAGCAGAAGATGATGGCCAGCAGTCATACTGCACCGTCTTCTGCCGAGCACCCAGGAGATGACGATGGATAGTGGTCATACTGCACAGTCTGCTGCCAACAAGATGTATAAAGATAGATGAAGTGGCTCAAAACAAATAAATAGACCAGATTTGTTTTGTATTCATTTTCTCCTCCCTCCCTCTGTGAAATCAACGGCCTGCTAAGCCCAGTTTTGAGTTCTATCCTTGAGATTTTGAGTTCTATCTTTGAGGGGGCCATTCAGTTTCTCACAAAGCCACCCCTTTGTTGATTTTAATTCCCTGTAAGCCAACCCTGTAAGCCATGTCGTCAGTCGCCCCTCCCTCCGTCAGGGCAACAGCAGACAATCGTTCCACGCCTGACCTCCTACCAACATAGCTACCGCTGCTTGTTGGGGGTGGATTAATTCAGTAGACAGGAGAGCTCTCTCTCGTCGGCTTAGAGCAGTTACACTAGAGAGCTTACAGCTGCACCGATGCAGCTCTGCCACTGTAAGCTCTCTAGTGCAGCTATAGCTTTAGACGCATGTTATACATTTGTTTTATTTATACTCAATTCTATTTCCACTATCCTCACTCAATATCATGTAAATCTCTGTTCTTAATTAATACACTTATTCTTGGTTTTATTGTAAATTGATCTCCGTGCTGTAATATTAAGTAAGGGTGAATCTTCAGCTGAACCCACAGACTGATATCAACACTGTCACTTTGGAGACAGAAAACCTGGTAATTTCTGTGAGTGTCCAGAGACAGGGGCTGGGATTGGGGTACACCTAACATTAACTTACAAGGCAAAATAAAAGCTGACAGAGAGTCAGAGGACACTGGGCGGCTAGCAGACTGGAGTGACAGGGAACTAACACTTAGTTTAGCACCAGCAAGTCTCACTGTTGCTGAGGCATGAGGGAAACAAGGTGATTCAGAATCCTGGGCTCCCTGAGAAAGTGCCACAGTGATATCCCATAGAAAGCTGCTCTGAAACATCTTTTCCCTTTTGTCAGTAGTTTTAACCTATTTAGGAAGGATCAAGTGGGCAAAAGGGGAGGGGAAAAAGCACTCTAAGTCAAAAATGGCTGATAACTTGGAAGAAAATAATCCTGAATGTTTATGGATCAATGTCCTAACAGAGAAAGCACAAGATGGGGTATTAGTTGGTGTCTGCTACTGACCACCAAATCACACCAGGGAACAGGATGACCGACTCCTTCCACACCTAACTGTAATGTGTAGGAAAAAAATGCTGCAAGATCATAGAGAACTTCAATTTCCGTGACATATACAGGAGTCTCATGCTGCCAGTACTAAATCATCCTTGGAGTTTCTAAACATTATAGATGATGTTTTCCTAACTCAAGAAGTGTTGCAGCCAAAGCAGGGGAATTTTTTTTTTTAGACCTTGTCCAAACGGATAAAGAGGAACTGATCACAGAACTAAAAAATAATAATGGTACATGACCTGATCAGATTTATAAGGTGCAAAGGTGTAATGTCCAGACCAGTAAGGTATATACTTGGTACTTTAATAGGGTCAGTTTCACAATGCTGAAAACTATTATGAGCCAAATCAGTTGGGAGGAAGAATTTAACCAGAAAAATGTGAATTGTATTTGGGAATCATTTAAGAACATGTTATTAGTTATCCAATCCTACAATTGAGGAAGAAGTTTGTGCTGATTAAAAAAAAACCACCTGGTTTAGAGGGAAATGAAGGCAATTATAAAAAATAAAAATATATGAATAATGAATGGAAGAAAGGGAAAGCTCATATTAATGAATATAAATCAGAAACTAGGAACTAGAAAATTGATAAAGGAAACAGAGAGACACAAGAAGAAATATATAGTCTGTAGATTTAAGGACAATAAGAAGGAATTTTTAAAGTATCCTAACAAAAATAATCCTAACAATGATACTGGTCCATTAGTAGATGGAGATGGTAGAATTGTCAATAATAATGCAGGATAGAAAACAAATATTTCCGTTCTGTATCTGAGGAAAAAACAGATGATATAGTCTCATTATTATGAGAACAGATGATAACACACTTTCCATTCTACTAGTGTCTCTGGAGGATATCAAGCAAACAGAAGCTACTAAAGTTAGACTTTTTTTTTTAAATCAGCACATCCAGATAATTTGCATCCAAGAGTTTTAAAAGAGTTGGTTGAAGAGCTCACTGAACTGTTAATGTTGATTTTTCAATAAATCTCGAAGAACTGGTGAAATTCCAAAAGAATGAACAAAAGCTAATCTTGTGACAATTTTTAACAAAAGGTTAAACAGGCTGACTGGGGTAATTATAGGCCTGCAAGCCTGACACTGATCCCTAGGAAGAGAATGGGGCAGCTCATATGGGACTCAAATAATAAAGAATTAAATGAGGGTAATGTAATTAATGCAAATCAATATGGGATTATGGAAAATAGATCCTGAAAAACTAACTGGACATTTTTTATTAGATTTGTTTGATAAAGGTAATAGTGTTGACATAATATAATTAGGCTTCTGTAAGCCATTTGACGTGGTACAGCATGACATTTTGAGTAAACTAGAATGATAGAAAATTAACATAGCACACATTAAATGGATTTAAAAAGGGCTAATTGATAGGTCTCAAAATGTTATTGTAAACAGGGAATCGTCATCAAATGGGTGTGTTTCCAATGGGGTCCTGCAGCGATTGGTTCTCAGCACTATGCTATTTAAGATGTTTAACAATGATGTGGAAGAAAACAAAAATCACTACTGATAAAGTTTTCAGATTACACAAAAATTGGGAGAGTGGTAAATAATGAAGAGGACAGATCACTAATTCAGAATGATCTTGATCATTTGGTAAATTGGGTATAAGCAAACAACATGCCTTTTAGTAAAACTAAATGTAAATGTATACATTTAGCAACAAAGAATGCAGCCCATACTTGCAGGATGGGGAGCTCTATCCTGGGAAGTGGTGACTCCGAAAAAACTTGGGGATAGGGACAGAAAGTCAGCTGAACAAGAGCTCTCAAAATGGCCAAAAGAGCTAATGTGATCCTGGGATGCATAAACAAGGGAATGTTGAGAGGAGAGAGCCGTTATTTTACCTCTGTATTTGGCACTTGTGCAACTGCTGCTGGAATACTTTATCCAGTTCCGGTGGCCACAATTCAAGAAGGATGTTAAATTGGAGAGTTCAGAGAATAGCCACAAGAATGATTAAAGGATTAGTAAACCTACCTTATAGTGATAGACTCAAAGAGCTCAATGTATTTAGTTTAAAAAAGAGAAGGTTAAGGGGTGTCTTGCTTACAGTCTGTAACTAACTACATGGGGAACAAATATTTAATAATGGGCTCTTCAATCTACCAGAGAAAGCTAGAATATGATTCTATGGTGGGAAGTTGCAGATAAATAAATTCAGAAATACTGTGTACATATTCCACAGTGTGAGTAATTAGCCACTGGAACAATTTACCAAGGTCATGGTGGATTCTTCATTACTGACTATTTTTAAATCAAGATTGGATGTTTTTAGGAATATGCTCTAGGATTTATTTTGGGGAAGTTCTATGGCCTGTGTTATACAGAAAGGTCAGACTAGACAATCACAATGGTCCCTTCTGGCCTTGGACTCTACAAATTATTGTTGTCTTTATAACGTCTTTAACAAATTAAAAGTGTAGAATAAAGAGGAAATTATTTTTGTAAATGTGTTTGTATACCCTGTTGTGTGTGCCAATCTATTTCTTGCTTGTGTTTTTCATTCAGAACATATTTGATTGGTTCTGTCTTTGTCACAATGTCAGAGGGGGCATGGGTGGGACTAGGAATGTGAGAAATGTGTATGAGAATTTTAAAAAAAGTGTTTGAAAACTTGAAGTTATTTTTCCTATTTATATAATGAAGATTTTAACTGTGCCAGGCCATTAAAATATTAGAAATAATCACTGCTGCCTGCCCACTGCTGCTTTTAACTGTGCTCAACTGCTTCCAAGGAAGCATATTAAATAACCCCATTAGAAAAATGTGTTAATTATAAGATTAAAGTAATATTGAAATCTGAGGCCACCAAGTGAATAAAAACATATCTCATTTTTAAACAGAGACCGATTACTTGTGAGAAAAGTGGAAAAAGCAGAATATGCACCAGGGAGACAACAGGGGAGCCAGAAGGAAATGTGAGAGAGCAAATCAAATCAGAACCTGTTTACAGAGCTCTGCAGTGTACTCTGAGCAAGAGCCTCTGCTAGTGTAACTTGGTATAGCTCCATGACCTCAGTGGAGCTATGTCAATTTATACCATCTTAGGATCTGACCCTCTATGGTATCAGTCCCATGCAGTTTCATTTTAGGTGGTCAATGTTATACATGGTATCTCACAGGTCCTGCTAACCTTTGTGGTGACATGTTGTGTTATACATACTGTCCTCGTTATCATACTTCTTTTCTAACAACAAACAGTTGTATGCAAGTTCTCTCCCATAAGAAACCATGAGTCAAATTCATCCCTCTTGTAAAACACAACTGAACTCCCTGGATGGGACTCACAAGGGAGACTGAGGCACCTAAATGCCACTTTAGGCACCACTGGCATTCACAAACATCCTGTTCAACTGCTGCCTAACCCTGTAGATATCTAAAATCCTTTCATGCCTAAATTTTTGCCATTAAAGTCTGCTAAATTTCATCAGCTGGGCATGTGCAGAGCCACCTTGATCCTGACACCATCTAGCAGTTCATTCATAATTCACGCCAATGCTTCGGAGGGATTCACAAACTAAGCATTCCCTCACCTACCTCACCTGATCTAAAACAAACACAACACAGCTGGAGGATGTGGTGGTCTCTCCCTTACATCTTTTAGCCCAGTGGACAGAATATTCATCCAGCACGTGGGAGACCAACTTCAATTAGCTCTTCTTTCTGATGTGAAGCAAGGGGTTGAACTTGGGTTTCTCACCTCCCAGGACAGCACCCTAGCCACTGGGCTAGAAGGTAAGACTCTCTCAAGTGCTGCTGGGGGATCTCCTTCCACTGTGTTTAACAATTAAATATTGATTGGATCAGCAGGATCTGGAGTCTCCAACCTCCAGCTGAGTGCTTTAACCACTGGGCTAGAGTGTCATTCTTACTCTATTTCTGGCCCAGTAAATACTTAATTATTTATATGTAATGAAGCAGCTTCCACAAGAGAAACTGAGAGTGTTCCATCCCAGAATTCCCTACAGACCATCATTGCAGCCTCTAAGTCACCCTTGCAAATGCCACCCTCTGAGTATTTTGCAGGCATAAAGCATATCTTTCACATTATCACTTTTCATTAGATTATAACTGATCTCATTCACTACTGACACCCAGTCCTCAATGTATGATTTAGATAGATTACAATCCTTCTTTAGTTAGAGCATCTATATACATCTTTACATCAGCATCCATCAAGAGGTAGAGCGTGGCAATTTTAGTTTCTGTATAATCCAACTAAAATCTCACTAATAAGATGATATATTAAGTTTGTGAGGTTTTTAAATAGTGGTGTGGGAAAAGACCCAATATGCAGATCCCAGGCTGTCTTCTTTGTGCTTCTATATCCCATGGTGCTGATGGATGAAAATTGATAGAAAGAAGGGCTTATTCTCACTGTCCTCTGTGGACGTAGGGGGTTCGTCTCTAAACATGTGGCCAGAGGAGTGTGGTGGTCTTTGGCTCACAGTGACTCTATGAGGTTAATGTTGAGTGCCTCAGGAAGTCAATGTCGAACCAGTGCTCTAAAAGGATCACTAATGGCTTCAATAGTAATAAAAAAAAACAATACTCAAATATTTGTGACTCCTTAAGGCCCAGCTGGGCCTCAGGAACTTAAATGAAGCTCTACTTTCAAAGGCAAGGCAAAGTGACTGAAAAAGAATATCCATTTCTGTTCCCAT
The DNA here is from genome assembly GCF_009764565.3 of Dermochelys coriacea. Lineage (NCBI taxonomy): Eukaryota > Metazoa > Chordata > Testudines > Dermochelyidae > Dermochelys > Dermochelys coriacea. Next base: position 126,710,685 of record NC_050068.2, on the reverse strand, counting down.
TACCTTTGTTCATGTCTCCTTTCCAAGAAGGGACAACAAAAAGAAAAAATAGATATGTTCCAATTGCATGTATATGAGGAAAGCTCATTTGGGTGACATTTCCTTCTCAAAGAATCATTGTCAAGTCCCCTGCAGTGCCAGCGATGTTGACAGTGGACCACATCACATGACTGCAATTTGTGATCCATCTTGCCAGCTCCTGCCTGATGAAAGCAAACTGTCCTTGAACACTGATATTTGCTTCTCCCGCACTGAGTGGCCAATGATTCTCCTGTCAGCATGTCATCCCAGAGAGACAAGAAACAAAGCCTGCTTTTTTATGACAAGGTAAATTGTTGCCCTGTGATCTAAGGTAATCTTCAAATAATTTAATAATCCCAACCAGATTTGATCTGAATATTTTATGATCCATATGTGCCTGGTTCTCTTACATCTGTACTGATTTAATATAGCAGTAACTGCTATGCAGTTGAAATAAAATAGCATTTGCCTGAAGAAAAATATAGTACAGTCAAAACAGATTTGCTGATTTCAAATTAAGATAATATTAAGTAGAATGGAAATCCTTTTTCACTGAATTTGCAGGTATTAAAAGGCACCTTACAAACTCGGATAATATATTTTTCTAAATAGTATTACAAAAATGCACCATACTCTTGTGTAGGTTTCAGAGTAGCAGCCGTGTTAGTCTGTATTCGCAAAAAGAAAAGGAGTACTTGTGGCACCTTAGAGACTAACAAATTTATTAGAGCATAAGCTTTCGTGAGCTACAGCTCAAGTGAGCTGTAGCTCACGAAAGCTTATGCTCTAATAAATTTGTTAGTCTCTAAGGTGCCACAAGTACTCCTTTTCTTTATACTCTTGTGTACTATTTGTATTCCCTTACACTTCATTGTACATTACTGAGATACTGCATTGTAAATAAACTACTAACATTAACCCAGATTGTGTCCACTAGAACTACATACAGAAGCTTCTGTCCACTTGGAGGTCTCCTTCCATGCCAAAGGGATGTGTCAGCCACCTTCGTAGCAGTGTAATCCATCCTGTGGATCTTGTGGAAGTTGCTCTCTGGTCTACTTTTCAGGCAAGTTGAGGGTTGCCAGAGAGGACATGTATCATCCCCCCTCCTCCAGGTCCTGCAGAACATAGCCATAAATAAATAAATAAATAAATGAAATAATATAGATTCAGGCTATGTTTCTGTAACCCACGCTAATACAGTGTGGGTCTTTGTCCCTTCTCCACTGGTTGGACCATGTATGAGAGTTTGCTACTGCCAGTAAGCTATTGGATCTAGTTGTTTAAGTCAACCAGTAAAATCTCAAGTTTTTACACCCAGAGGTCCTATCTCAATACTCATAAGTGGGCATGTGACTAAGCCAGAGGCACCATTACAGAGGGTGGCTCTTACTGATTTTAAAAGGTTACTCCCAGACTGAAGTGGAGGAATCAAAGAGAACTAGGGTGGGAACAGTTTTCCTGTACCATGAACATTTTCAAGATTTTTAAATTGGATTGGGTCAGTTGAAATGTCTCATTTCAATAATTTGAAAGCAATTCATTTCAATTTTGATTTTAAAAAAATCACTCAACTTAAATATCAAATCAAAAGGTTGTTTTGAACTGAAAAATTGAACTTTTGTTTAAAAATGCCAAAGTAAGACTTTTCTTTCTTGCAAAATGTTTCATTTTTGACAAATCGTAACTTTCCAATGAAAAAAATTTTCATTGAAAAATTCCTGACCAGCCCACTGAGACAAATCCTGTATTCCTTACTCAAGATTTACTGTACTCAGGCAAAATTTCCATTGAAGTTAGCAGAGGATTTGCCTGAGTAATTAATTCAGGATTTGACACAATAACCATATCTTGTATTTATATAGCACCATTCATCCAAAGAATTCATAAACTATTTGCTATCTTAACACACTGTACAGAGGATTCACTTCAACTACTGCTATGATACTGCCACCTCTGGACAGGACATTTGTCCAGTAGACTATCACAAATCTAATTTTCACATGTGCTAAACCAGACAGTTCGGATTCATCAAACAGCACTGACCAACAGGAAAGACTTGTTTATCAGCTTTCAGATGTTAAACAGGAATGCCATTCTTTGTTTAATAAATGGAAAATTCCTGAAGATGTAAGACTGCTGAACAAACCATGTGGCCACTTGCCCCCATGAGAATATATTTTATTCACAAATGTTCATTCTTCATAGATTATAAATATCTCCCAAATTTGTGGTGGTGACACTCAGGTGAAAATTGCAACTTTGTCTCATAAGCCCTCTGCCAACTAACCCATCTCCCTGAGGCTACTTCAGATAAGTTTAATTTTTGAAGAGCTTTAAACAGCCTCTTTCTAACTACATCTACACTTGCAACTGTACACGCTTGCAAACATGTTATGCCGAAACACCCCTATTGTACAAAACTGCAGCATGTTCCTGAAGAATAGTCTTGTGTGAAAACTAACACACATGAGGGTTGTGGGTAGCTACACACCTCCATTGTAGCATGGCTCCCTACCTGTTTTACAGTGCAGTGTGGTGGGGGCAAGGGGCATGTGCCAGATCACAGGTATCAATAGTCCTCCAGAGCCTCTCCAACAATGCATTCATCCTTTGCTCTCTGACCCTTACCCAAGGTATAACGGTCCCTGACCCCAGCTCGCCAGAAGTAATAGCGACTTGAGTTTAGCACTTCAGAACATTTTTCAGCTGAAATCTATTGATCAGTAGAGGTAATCTTGTATCACAGTTGGAAAGCAGCCGCCTGATCTCCAGAGTGCACACTGGTGCTCATCCATGTGTGGTGAGAGTACACCACCCTCCACGACTTTGCCTGAGTCAGCAAAAACATTCACCTGTCCCAGGAGATTTCATGGAGGGTGAGGAATTGGGCATTCACCGGACTGCATCTCAGTGCTGGGAGAGCATGAAGTACTTCGGGCTCCTGTACTGAAGAGTGAAGGACTCAAACAATTGCTCTGGGAGGGGACCTAGCAGATGTCCTTGCTATAATGAGCTGGATCAGGTGCTCTCCAGGGCGGAGAGTGAGGAGGCTGATGTGATTTACACCCCCTCCTCAACCCCACCAGCCCCATTGTGTGATAGGACGCCATCAAGGGGTGGCGCGAGGAGGCAGCAGGGAATCAGGACCTTGGAGGAAGTCCAGAGGAAGCCCCAGGAGACCCAGAAGAAGAGAAGCATGAGATTCTGCACTTTTACTCTGCAGACCCAGTTAAGGAAGTCCCTCTTCCTCCCCACTGAGAAGCCTGAGGACATAGAGCTAGTCCTGGAATCAGAATCGAAAGCTGTTAAGTTTTACAATGAATCCCCTACACCACCAATATCCCCTTTTGCTCTGGCACTATGTGCCTTAGTCTGCTCACACCACGCTCATACCCCATTCCCATTTCACCCTAACATGGTCCCAAAGGAACACATAGATGTAAATCAAAGGTTTTATTGAAAGACCATGAACAACTGTAAATTATTTAGCAGAAGCTATAACAGGTTATTAATGAGCAGTCATGGTGTGACAGATTTCCGTTCCCAATCTGCCTGGGGCGTCAGGTGATCAGGCTGAGGCCACAGGATCGTTGGGGGAGGAGATGACAGAGCACACCAAGTAACTGAGTTTTAAAGCTTTATTGGTAAAATAATAAAATAACAGTGGAGAGTGCTGGGAAGGGGGGCCTTCCCCACATCACTCAGAGGAAGGAAGAAAGTGTTAGTGTCCCAAGTCCTAACCCACTTTCATACTCACACCCGCACTACCCGAGGCTGACAAAGCCTGGGTGTAACGTAAGAAGAAGAGGGGGAAGGGTGGATGGGAGTGGGTCATCCAGGGTCCACTGTTAATCTCCAACTTGCTTCAGCTCTCAGAAGGGTTTTTAAACCCTGGGTTCTTTGGGGCCATTTCGTTCAGCAACCTCTGTTCCCCGTGCTCTTTGTACCAATCCAAACCGGGTCTCTGTGGCCTCCTCAGCTTCCCCAAAACACACCAGCTCCAGGGACGCAAAACTTTGTTCCCCCCTCTTCTGCTGGCCTTTGCCATCTCGTTCATTTTTGCAATCTCTGCAGTCCAGCTCAGCTTAGTTTTCCTTTTCTCATGGCTGGCTGGGGTTGGCTAAGATATGAATACAGCTGCAGACTTCTCATCGGGCTCTGTGACCTTGGAGTGGGACCAGCATCTTATCTTTGAATTGAGCTAACTAGTATTGAGTTAACCTGTTCTCTGCTCTCTTCCTCCCTCCCCCTTTGGCCTCTCACAGACTGAAAAGGAATCTTCCACTCCACACACACACACACCTTTGACCCTTCCCAAAATGGCTTGCGAAGCTTGCAACAGTGTTAGCAATATACAATGCTGATCTTCCTCCCCCAGGGGAGCCCCTGAGGGAGGGGGCCATTGGGGTGTGACAACGGTGTCCCCTGTGTCTGTGCTTTTTTTGGCCAGTGCTGACAGCAATAATTCCAGAGCTGCATGAAAAGGGGGAGTGGGGGGAGGAAAAGAAAGAGGGAGGGAAGGGGAAGGCTTAAAACGGGCTCAAATGAGGAAAAACAATTTCAAAACTCAATGTAACCCTTCTCCTACCCTCCAACCCTGATCTTTCCTTCCTCTTATGAAGGAGGACATGTGGAAAGAGGGTGCGAGCGATAGGTTACTTGTGTGTGGGCCTGCCTGGGTCCAGGAAGGAAAAGGGAACCATGTGTTTATCTGAGGAAAGTCAGAGTGGCCCATTCTCCCAGTGACTATTTCAAATTTTTTTGTATGTTCCCAGTCCCTGGTGTCTGTCCCCTCCCCACCCTGAGCCGTTCCACAGAAGGCAGAAGCAGCAGGGGTGGGTGAAGCATCCACTCCAGTAGTTGCACAAACACAATGCCATGTCCCTTAGCAGTGGAGAGGTGCTTGTCTTGTGCTGATACACTTCTGAACTCACATTGTCTTTCCATGTCCCTTTCAGTGCTGTTCTCTGGACACAGGGGCTGGACTTTCTGATGATGCAAAGGGGGGTTAGGTGGTAGGTGGACATTTTCTGCAATTCTCTGTTCCTCTTCAATAGAACACCATCTGCTATCTTAGAATACAGTCAACATCCTCTTGAATTGTCTCCCGGACTTGTAAGTAAAATTCAACAAATTTTTGGTGTAACAGAATTTCAGGTTGGCTCTTCAGGTGTAAAAGCAGGGCAAATGGTCCACCTTCACAGCTGCCCAAACCCGTTCACACCACACAATTAGTGTGGTCACCATTATCAGAAACATCTCTCTGGCATAGGGGGTCAGGAGTCCTCCACAGTATTGGAAAGCTACTCCTCTTTTCTGTTCCGTTACCTTCAAACCTTCTATATTCTCCAAATGATGGCCAGCCTTTAAAAAACACAAAGATGACTGGTAATGTTACCTCTGAAGGAACAAAACCATATCCCAAATGGCCCCATTATGCACTGTAAACATTACAACATTTTAATGTAAATAATGCAGGTATCTTACCATTTTTACCCTTAGGTCCTTCCTCATGGGCAGCAAAAGTAGTCTGAAAGAAGGAGTCTGTAACAGTAGCATTTCTGGGATGCTAAAAAGTATCAGTATCATGGCCTTTGACAGCAGAGTTATGTTATTTGGGGGGATTTTATAGCTTATGTCAAAAGAGAAAAGAAATATAATGCTAGCCTTGTGTTTGACTGGCCAGGGCATGCTGATGCTGACAGGGAACCCATTCTGCCAGGAGGGCAGGGGCAGATCTGCAGAGATAACAGAAGAAGACAGAATAATCCAGCTCACTGGCACTAACAGAAGGAGTCAGGAGCAGTCCAAGTCCATTACGGCAAGGGAGGATTGGTCTCTTAGGCAGGAGGAGGCACTCATGACCCTCTTCATGGAGAAGGAGTATGCCCAGTGGTAACAGGACCATAGACTCCTGCCATCCTACTACAGCTGGTGGTGGAATACTTTCAGGGCCCACTCACCTCCTACTGCTACTACTTCTCCTCCTCCTTCTCCTCCAGATGCCACCCAGGCTGATGATGAGGTAGCAAATCCTACCCCCCACTCTGCCTGCCAGGGAGGAGCATGTTGGATGCCCATAACAACATTCTCTGCTGGCACCTGAAACCTCCTCCGGGGGCATGGAAGAGGGGAATGATGAGCTCCAACCTTTTTCTGTAGCCTGGCCTATGCTGAGCCCCAAATATCAAAATGTCTCCCTTCACAATATTCTCTGGGCATTCCCCCACTTCTCAGGGTGAGAAGGAGGGAAAGACAGACATTAATGTTTTTTCTTTGGGATTTTTTTGTGGGGGAGTGTATTTTTTCCTGTTAAAAACAAATATTTAAGATATGCATTTGATGTATGTAAATAAAAGTTACTGCTCGCTTGTGTGTGCACCTTGTTTTCTCAGCCTGAGCAACATGATGGTTCCCAGAAGTTTGGGATGGAGTAATAGAATTCACAGCATATGACTGTGATTTCTTAAAAGTCTGGTGCCATGGACATGAAAATATTTTCATTCTTCCCACAACCCCTTCTCCTCCACCCAGGAAGTTGCCATTTTTAAAAAAAGTGTGGAGGGGAATTGTGACATTGAAGTAAGCTGTGAAATAACTGTTGTTGTCCAAAGTACCAGAATGAAAAAAAGAAGAAGAGGAGGAAGATGACAAGTTAATTGAAATATCTTTATGGCTTTGTTAGCAATTTAAGTGATAATACAGACCAGGGAAACAAAACTAAATTAACTTTGAAGATATTTGATACTGAGCAGTTCTTTTATGACCCCTCCTGCCCCATTTCCACCAAACAGTTACCACTGGAAACCATGGGAGTATTCATCCCATGGCATAAGTGCGCTGAGCAACAGTATCAGAAAACAATGGAAGGAAAAAAATGTGACAAGTCACTCCAAAAACTTATAGAAATTTTAAAAAGTACTTAGTGCTTAAGTGCTCTCCATAAAGCAACCTGAAACAGAACAGTTAACATATAACAAAAACATTGCTCAATGATGCCCTTAAAAAGTAATAAAAAGTTTCCTCAGCACAAAACCATGGCCAAGGGTGTTAACCTTGTAGGCCCTCCCCCAGTTGTCTGCTCTCAGTACATTTACATTGGTTTCAGGGGATTGACACCCATTGATGTGTCTCATAGGAGAAATATGTGGCAATGCTCTATTTAGCTTTTCAGCAACATCATAGTGTAACAATAGTCTCCCTCAGCACAGTCACAAGTCACCTTCTGGCTCCCTGCTGTTTCAAGTTCACAGCATCACAAGTTTCCTCAGGAGCTGTGTGCATCTTTAAAGACTTTGAGAATCAGATTTGTCCTGCGCTCACACACTGTGGAAGTATTCCTTGTTAGCCTCATATATGTTGTGGAAGGTACAGCACGCCACAATAATCTAAATGGCATTGGCCACATTGGCATCCAAATGGGTTCAGAGGCATTGCCAACAGGCTTTCAGTCACCCAAAGGCTCATTCAACCTCCATCCTTCAGCTACTCAGTCTGGAGTTGAAATTCCAAACTGATGATGTCAGGGTAAGATTTATGAGCCACTATAGAAGCAGGTATGTGGGGTCCCCCCAAATAAACAAACAACATAGAAACAGTACATAATCACATCACTTATGAGAACTAAAGACCTTCTTTCCCAGCCCCTTAAGCACCCTGATATTATGGACCTTTCTCATGTTACCAACATACACATTCATGAACTGACCCATGTGGTCCACTAAGCCTTGGAGAACCAGTAAGCTTTTTGGTTCATGTATTCACTAGCCCCTTTCCGTTGGCAAAGTATAGGGATATGTGCTCAATTGATAGCTCCAACATAGTTCAGAAACCTCATCCTTTGATATCCTGCAATAATTTCAGGGACTTAGGTTATGGTACCCACCCTGGGGTACATCACAGTTTTGACAGCCTGGCAAACCTAGATAACCACTGCTCTGACAGTTGACTTCTCAACTCCTAATGGGTTTGCAACTTATCAGTAGCTGTCACATGTTACCAGCTTCCAAAGGGTGATAGCCACATACTTCTGCACTGGTATCAGTTTCTGAAATCAAGTGGTCTGGTGCTGGAGGGTTAACGCGTGAAGGCAGTATACAGTACAAGCAACATTCACACAGCAAGATGGTTCCCGGAGTGTCTCCTGTGATACACAGAACTCTAGGAGACCACCCTGAAATAGTAGCACTATTGTCACATACCAAAAAGGGGTAGTGTGGATGTAGGTAAAGTACATGCCTGTGCAAAGCATGTACACATTCCCAGCTTGGCATAAGTGGATGCTTGGCATAGGTATGGGGTACATGTGCTAGCAGTACACAGAGAACTACCGAGAGAAGCATACAAGTGTAAGCATAGTTTTTATGTTTAAATCAATCCGGCAAAGAAATGTTTCCACTTTTCCTCCAAGAGTGGAATTTTCAACTTAAAATTACACTAGTCATTACATTCCCAGCTTGGTATAAGTGGATGTGTGGCATAGGTATGGGGTACATGTGCTAGCAGTACACAGAGAACTACCCACGGAAGCATGCAAGTGTAGGCATAGTCTTTATGTTTAAATCAATCCGGCAAAGAAATGTTTCCACCTTTTCTCCAAGGGTGGAATTTTCAACTTAAAATTACACTAGGCAGAGGTATAAAGCAGGCATTATTCTGTCCTGAAATGGTGAAAGGTTTAAGGTCTAATATATTGTGACCTATCAGGGCTAGAAAAGAGAGGCTTATACTGCTAGAAAAGGAAATCCGCTAACGGCATGCTCCCCCCTCCCAAGGCCACTTCTTACTCTAAGTCCTTCTCAGCTTTTGTCTGTTGTTCCACTGTATACCTTCCCTGATAGTTTGTATGTCCACACCTGTGGTTAGCATAAGACATAATAAAAGGCACTATTGATTTACATCTCAGAAGGCTAGTTTAAGATTCAGATCCCCACACTCTTAAGGTTAATTCTCAACAATCAGGAAAGCTGACTTAGAATAACAACTATGCTTTCAGTGCCAAAGTTTAGCAAGATGTCAGAAGTTTTGGTATTCAGGACATCTGTGACCTTGCCTGATCAGTAATTAGAAGAAAAATTTTATCTGTGCAACAAATAATAATGGTTACAATAAAAATAGAGATCTAGGTAGAGGTCAGGCAGACAAGAAAAGATAGATTAACTATTGAGGTAAAGGGTGTTGTTTAGCAAATTGCAGGCTCAGAGTCATCATGACAGCTTAATTTTCATTTGAATGAGGGACTCAGTCATGTAGAACTATATTCAAAAAGGAAACTACGGAACTGAACAACTGTTAAGAACTGCTTTAGAGAATCTCTTTAATCCTTTGCACAGGTACATAGGAAGATCAGATAATTCAATAAGGCAGACAGAGGAAGAAAGGAAATGGAAAAGTACAACCCAAACCATTATTTTTAAAAGAGATGAATTAGCTACACATTCTTACAGATATTCCTGGGTCAATCCCTCTTTAGTTTCCTTCTCACTATAATAATGTTTAATTGCTACAAATGGCTTGCTGATTCGGTGCATGTGTGGGGTGTGCATGCATATGCTTAAATATTTAATTGAGATTTAAACATTTTAAAAAATACATCATGAATAAGAGTAACTGATATAGTAAGTACTGTACATACAGCACATTAACAGCATTAAACAAAGAGCAGCAGTAATTCCAGGATATAGGCCTTTTCCTGTCCTACTGAAATCAATGGGAGCAGAATCAAGCCCCAGGCACTTATATAGAATTGAATATAAAATAATATGCATGTGAAGGGTGGATTATACACGTCTTCCCTGAGCAGAAGTAATTACAGCAGAAGTAGTATTAATCTCTTCTCTCTCCCCCGCTCCCCCAAATTACCTCCAGAAATCATGTCATTTGGTCATTGTAACAACATATGTTCAAGATTCAGAAGTGTATCTAATGTTCAATACATAGCACAGAGGTTTAGGGGACAAAGGTATATAGGGGATAGGGGGCATGAATGGAGACAAGGTAGCCAGGTAATGGCAGGCACTCTAGGAGACAGGGGAAGTGCACTGGGCCAGAGAGCCAGGTGTGGAGATGGTGGCAGTTGGTAGAAGTAAAGGGCACGGAGAGGGAATTTCAGGACTATTTGAGCTGAGCAGAGATTACTAGTGATCGGCATGGCATATAACACATATCAAGGGCACAGCTAATAAAATGATACACCCTGAAACATTGACAAATAGCTGTTTAGTGAACCCAAAATTTGTAATAGTAGCTTTGATAATTCTCTGATATAACATGTTGAACACTTGCCCCCATATTCTCAGTTGGAATTCTGATGCCTTCAAAATGCCAGCAGAGAATCATGTGGCAGAAAAGTGCACTGGGTTCAGCCCCCTGGCTACTGGGGTAGGTGGCTACCACATTGCTGCTCATGTCTCTCTCTCTCTCTCTCCAGACATAAAGGGGTTAACCTCTGTTGCCGCTGCTTGGGGAGAGAAAGGGGCCCGTGACATTGATCCAGCATCTCTAAACAGGAAAGCTATCCTCCAGCCACAGCTACTCAAAGTGGAGAGAGAGGGACATGGCCCACACATAGAGCTACAAGGTCCCATGTTAGGCCCAAAGCCCTAGATTGACTCAATCCAGCCCTGAATTTCCTCAAGCTGCTTCTGTGGCAAAAAGCAATATGCAACATTTTAATCTGGACACTCTCTAACTTTTCCACAGTTGCAGAAATGTTGAAAAGTTAGAGTGCATAAAGGAGAAAGGAGAAAAAAAGGAAAATGAAAGAAATGGTTGGAGGGGATCCAACCCCTTGGTACTACTCATTGTGCAGCGCTCAGTGGCAAAAAAAAAGGGGGGGGGAGGGGGAAGGGGAATGAAAAATTGCAATGCTAAAGATCTGAAATCTTTTAAAAATATTTTGTGAAAAAGTTTGATGAAAAATGAAAAACTGCTCCACTTTGATCTCTGAGAAACAGAAACGACTTTGAAATTTCAATTTTTTCACAAAATTGTTTTCATTTTTTGACCAGCCCGAATCCCATCCCGCCTTCCCTTCTGATCTGCCTCTAAGCCATGCCCCGTTACTCCTCTGCTGCATATACCCCGATCTCCTTCCAGCAAACAGCTCCTGTTTCTCCCCCTTTGCACCCTAGTTCATTCCACAGATGGGATCCTGGCTAAGTAGCTCCCTGACTGGGCAATGGACTCCTTCTTAACTAGTGGGGAATGAGGCAGAGAGGGGGTTGCTGCTGGCTACAAACAGGAAAAAGCAACCTGTCACCTCTCTCTCAGCTTCCCAAAGACAGGAACTCTGGGGGTTTTCAGGAGAAAACATTTAATGACAACATGTATGGAAAAGATTATTTAAAATACCTACATTGGCTATGATTTCCTGTTGTCATTTCCCAGATTTGAACAAGAGAAAAACAGCACTGGGGCCCCTGAAAGGAATTCATTTTAAAAAAATGTGTTAGCTGATATGGATCCTATTAGCATTTCCTTGATAAAATGCTTTAGCTTAGGTCTTGCTGTATATAAGCACAAGAGAGCCCATGGAGGTAGAGATGTAAAGAGAGGGAGAATAAAGAATAATAGGGTGAGAAAACAGAGTAGGGAAAAAGTGAGATTCAGGGAACATGATGGGGGAGAAAGGGAAATAGGGAGAATGTGTATGTGACTTCTCTTTTTCTCCATTCTTTTCTCTTTATTATTGTCAATACTTTTGGGGATGTGGTGACAGAATGTAACATAAATTAAGAAGCTAAAAAGTAAAGTAAATAACTTCTAGCCTGGCCTTCCTCCGAGCCCCAGCTCCCAGACGGACTCTGATCTCAGCCTCAGCAAATCTATTGTCCAAGTTGGAGCTCAACCACACAGCCTGGCTTTTGCTTGGCCAGGCACTGCCACCAGACCCAATGGGTGTCACCGTGTCTACTCTCAACAACTTTTTCATCAGTCCAAGGCTCAACTCAACAAAGGGCCAGACCAGAAGAGTCAACATGCCAAGAGGAGCCAATACACTCTGGTCAGCCGCAGCAACAAAAAATTACCCTAAAATCACTATTAGAGTTTCTAGCAATTCCTCTCTGAATTCATCTGCTGGACAAGACTTCCTATGTGTTAGGTTAGATCAGAGCAAAAGACTTCCACACTGAAAGAATCACTAAACTTTTTGTGCAGAATGACAGACAGCTGAATGGGTCATCAGCAAGATGCATCTTCACAATGCTTTTAAAAATCAAGTTTATTTCTTATTAAATACTTACATATACTGGTTCACTTCTAGGTGTAATCCAAAGTGATATGTATCGTCTTTAAAACCCTGAATGGTGTGGGGCCAGTTTACCTAAATGTTCGTATTTTTGCTGATGTCTTGTCATTTCAGTAAAGATCTTCTGGGTCGCTTACTCTGTACATTCCTAGAATTGTCTTCTCTAGAACTGTCATCAAGACATTGTGAGTTGATGTCTCTCACCAATTATTTGTTCACAGTGTGCTAGATACTCTCCACATACAGAGAAAGACACAATTCCTACTCTAAAGAGCTAATGGTCTAAGTTCTGTGGAAACTGTTTTTTCCACCACTTCCTTTGGGCTCAAGTTTGTTGAAATTCAGGGCACAATCTGAGTGCTACTAGTTTTTTAGCCACTTCTATAACTAGTAGTATTTTACTATTATGGCAGGTCCTGTGGTTTGTGCGATCAGTTTATTTGTGTCCGCTTTGGCAGAGGTCAATACTTACTGTCATGGACTACGGTTCCTGAAAAAAGTAAAGGAAACCTAAACTAATGCTTATTTATATCATTAACAGTTATCACTGTAGTTTTCCTTTAAGTGTTTGTATTTGATATGGACTAAAGTTTAAGTGCACAGGAAATAAGAGTGCAGTCTTAAATGGGTGTTTTTACTGGAAGAATCATTGTTTACTCAACAGTGTATATCACTCTGGTTGTGACATGATTTCAGGAAAACTCTCTCTATTAAGATTTGGAAGGTAATTGCTCTGAAGCTATTAGTTGGTAAGAAATTCTAATTTTCTAAATGTCAAAAGAAGGCCTGACAATGATGAATGGAAGAGATGAAATGAGGAAAATCGTTCATCTTCCAAAAAGATTAGGAGTTTTCTTCCCCTGAAGACACAAGGTATTGCATGGTATTGCTAAAAATTGTTAAATCGGACCAGCCATTTAAAGAAACATATTAAAAATCAAAATGTATACTGTTAGTACTGCTTGCATATTACAGAGATTCAGCCCATTGCTGTGGATTGGTATATTAATATAAAATAAAGCCAATGTACAGCTACAAATAGGGCATAAGAGTAGCATGAGGCAATATAAAAGACAGAAAGAATTTAATATCTGAGATATCTAAAACAAGTCACAATTTTTAAGAATGGCCACTGTAGAACTGGTCGTTTTGTCTTAATTAGGTAGTACAGTTTCTATAGCAGTTCAAATAATATATCACAGATTGAGGACTTCCAAAGGAAAGCACATCAACCAACTAGGGTGTCCACAATTTCACAAGTCTTTTATATTGAGCCCTGGGTATGACAGCCTCTCACATCTTTCTATTTCATGAGCCCAGGTGTGTTTAGTTATACAAAATAGAAGAACAGAAAGGTAAAACTTGAAAAAATAGATGATATGAAAGGTCGTGATGCTGGTGGCATCAAAGGATGTCTGAATATTTCTGGCCTTAAGTGATAGGAATTTAATGCTTTCATCTAAATGAAAGATATGACCAGAGGAAATGGTTTATATTCCCATTTCCATCCATTCTATCTATCTCATTCTGGTTGGTAATTGCAATTAATAAGTGTCCATCTAGCAATTTCAATAGATTTAACAATGTAATTATGTACTGAGTATGTTATCCTCCTATAGATGTTTCTCATAGACATTGAGAAAATGAAACCTTAGTGACCGCTATTGCCTTTAACTAAGATTTAGTTTTTGTGAAAGATCCACCAATTTGAATCAATTAGTTTCATCTACCACAAACTTCTCTCCTTAAATTTAGCTATCACATCCTATATGGAAAACCATATTTTCAGTATTGGTGAACATATTTTGAACATATCTGATGATTCCTGCCTGACTTCCTGTATATACAAGTCATAGATTTCATCCAGCGAATCTTGCATCTAGCCTAAGAACCTGTGGTTGGATTAGAACAAATCTTTCAGCAAGACAACGAGGCTTGATTTAAAGACTTGAGGTGATGGAGAATTTACCCATCCATTGATATTCTGTTCCCATAGTTGGTTATACTTAATGTTTAAAATGTGTGGCTTACTTTCAGTTTGAATTTTGCTAACTTCAATTTGCAACTATTGGATCATGTTATCTCTTTATCTGCCAGATGAAAAAGCACTCTGTATGAGACCTTTTCTCTGCGCAGGTAACTATAAACTATTCTACAGTCACCTCTTAGCTTTCTCTTTGATAAACTAAATCGATTCAGGCCCTTTAGTCTTCCATAGTAAGGTATGTTTTCTGGACCTTGAGCTATTCTTGTAGGTTTTCTCTAAATCTTCTCCAATTTTTCAACTTCTTTTTCAGAGCATGGTCACCAGACCTGTGCACAGCATTTAAGTAATGGTGTTACCAGTGCCATATATAGGGCCAATATCACTCCTGCTCTATTCTTCTGTTAGTACATCCAAGTATCATGTTAATCGTTATTGCCACAGCATCACACAGGATGTCATGTTCAGCTGGCTATCTAGGATAACCCCAGCTCCTTGTCTGAGTTACTATTTTCCACAGTAGATCCCCCCTCCCCCGGAAGCTACGTGTTCTACATTCTTTGATCCTTTATGTCTGATGTGATATACCATTGTATTAAAATACATGTTGTTTGATTGTGCCCAGATTACCAAATAATCCAGATTATTCTGGATCAGTGACCTGTTCTCATCCTTATAGACTACTCTACCAATCTTTGTGTCATCTGCAAACTGTCTTCCAGGTCATCACTAAAACTACTGAATAGTGATCATGCAAGAATTTATTTTTCTAGGACTGCACTAGAAACACTATTAGTAGTCAATAATTCCCGGTTAACAACTACATTTTGAGATATAACAGTTAGCCATCTTTAATCTACTTAACATGTGCCATATTCACTATATATAGTACAAGGTTTTTTAAAAAAAACAGATTAACACGACACTAAAGTCAAATGCTTAAGAGAAGTCCAAATATATTATCATAAACAGTTACCAATACCAAACAGACTTTAATCTTATAAAAGAATATCAGATTTGTTTGACAAGCTCTATCTTAGTGAAACCATATTGATTGGTATTATATTTCTGTCCTTTAACTTTTTAACGATTGAGTTTTAGCAGATGTTCTATTATTTTGCCTGAGATTGATATCAGTCTAACCAGATTATAGTTACTCAAGTCATCCTGTTCACTCTTTTAGCAAAACATGGGTTTTCTTTCAGTTTTCCAAGATTTATTAAAAATTAAAATCTGTGGTCCAAACAATTCTTCAGCCATCCCTTTTAAAGCTTTTGGGTGCAGTTTATCCAGGCCTGAGGATTTAAAATATTTAGCTATAGTAGATGCAGTTTAGCATCCTCCTTGATAACACATGGAAAAGAAAGTCTCTCTTTATTATATGACATTCATAAATCATTGACCTTCTTTCCAAATACAGGGCAGAAATATATATTGAGTACTTCTGCCTTCTCTATGCCATAATTGATAATTTTATCATCTCCATCTAGTAACTGACCTGTTCTACTGCTAGAATTCTTTTTGTTCCTGATATACTTAAAAAAATAATTTTTATTGTCTGTAACCCTTTTGGCCCTAGATATTCCTTTGATACCTTTTGGTTCGCTTATCAATTATCTGCATTCCTTAATTTTTTATTCATATTCATTGCCATCTACTTACCTGTTCCCCCATTATTATATTTAATCTTCTCTTGTTTCTTATTGCTGTTTTCATGATCTATCTCAACCACAATGTTATTTTTTTTAATCCAAGAATCCTTTTCTTCATGAGGGAGGAATTGTAGCTTTTCTGAGAATCATGTCAAGTATCTTTAAACATCTTCCAGTTTACATTCACATTTCTCTGTTTAAACTTTTCCTCCTAATCAGTTTTGACCATGCTGAGTTTTGGCTTTGCGAAAGTGGCCACTTTAATATTCCAATTAAATGGACTACTATATTTAAAGCAAATTTTTAAAGTAAGTGCAGCTTCCTTTGCTCCATCCATTAACTGACCATTCTTACCTATCATGTCATTTTCTGAATTCTCCCTGTTCTCCCCACCCCCAATGTGCCACATGGGCACTTTCCATCTCTATCTCCAAAACCTCTTCCCTCTTCCTCTGTCCCCTGCTGCTTTTTCCCCTCTCTGCTAACACAGGAATTTTCCGTCCCTCACCCCTTACCACAGTGATATTTCCATCACTAGTCCGCACAGCAGGGGCATTTTGCTTCCCAACATCACCACTTCCCATGGGCATTCCTCACCCAGGCACTGTGCGAATTTTCCTTCTCTCACTCTTCTCCCACCCCCAAGGACATTTTTATGTTTTTCTTTCTATGTTTCAGCCAGTGAGGACATTTTGATTTCCACTCCTTCCCTCCCGTTCCACCCTTCCCCCCACACATTATACAGTAGGATCATTTTTTTCTTAATACTCCAACTAAAGTCAGTGGTGGAAGCAGGATGGGTCAGAGGAGGATCCACTCCCCTGAGCCTGGGAGCAGCAGGAACCATGGTGGGTGGGTGTGTAAAGGAAGGGGAGGGTTTAAAGAGAAAGAGCTGGAGCCCTGGGGAAGAGAAACAGTTGCTCCCCTTAGACCAATGCTACCAGAAACAGAAAGTGGAGGGAAACTAGAAAGGAGTCTCCCTTGAGTCCAGTCTTTGGGGTTCATTGGTGGCAGCTGCTCAGAATGGGGAGAGTAAGAAGGAAGAGGGGACTCAGTGCCTGTGTCCAGTCAAGCATGGGAATCTCTCTTTTGCTCTTCCTGCCCAGGGTTCTGCTCTCTCCCAGCTGTTTTGGGCTGCAGTAGGCAGGCAGCTGTATGTTTGATTCCCCTGTAAATTGCAGAGGGAGCTGAAGGCCAAAATAAAGGTTTCTGCAAGCTAGATCTGGCCCACGGACTGTATGTTAGACAAAATTGCTGTCTACTTTAAGCAAGCGTAATACTTCTGACTCAAGTACAACAATAAGTGGATCAGCTGTAAGAAGAGTGAGCTCCCAATGGCTAACAGTATTGAGACAATATAGTCTGGAGCTGCCTCACACTGTGACAGCAGCTAGACTAGCAAATTATAACCAAGGCAGTAAAGATACTGAAACCTTATTTTATAGCTAACAGTAACAAAGACTTTCCCCTTACACACAGGTGAAGTAATTCCCCCAACACAAGTGCCCTCAACTTCCACAGAATCTTGACCCCACATTGCTGAGTGGCTGTTGGGTTGGACCGCGTTCACAGAAAGGGAGTTACACAAAGACAAAATGTTTACTCGTGATGAATAAAAACGCTGTATATCACTTTTTCTCCCACTACCCTCATTCTTGATACCTGAGAAATCATTAACATTTTCTCATCTATGTGATTTTTTTTTACTTGTCTTCCTAAAGAAATAGAGATGATAAAACTTCTCATCTGGAGCCAGCGACCCTGCTCACTAGCTGAGCTAGCCATATTTATTTTAAAGACTCTGGAGAAAATTTCCTGGTGAAAAGGGCAGGAAAACTGTTTCAAAATAAGAAGACCTTTTCAAATGTTGCAGCAGCATTAATGGCAGTCTCCATGGAGAGCCATGTAACAGTGGCTGAAGGAATACTTAATGGCCGTGGAACCATAACACACCACCACCGCCACATTTATTTCCTCTCCCTAAAGATTCAGTGCCAGAGCTTCAATTGGTATACATCAGTGTACTACCAGTGAAATCAATGGAGCTAGTATGCCAATTTACAACAGCTGAGAATCTAGCCCCTGGGCTCTACGAAAGTATATTCTAGAAGAGTCTATGCTATGCTCTACTAATTTTTGGTTATTTCCCAGAAAAACTGGCAACACAGGGTTAACATTCTGTCAAAAATCCATCAGTTTCAGATTTCCACCAAGCTCCTTTGTTGAAGAAGTCTAACTTGCTGTACAAATATCATTAGTACCACAGGGAACTCCAGACCTTTGAATTCCAAAGAACACTCTATTATTTAGCACTGCTGTAAGATAATCTTTTCAGCTGCTGTTTTCTAGTGGTTCATCTTTGAGGACTCCCTTGAAAGAACAGATGCTAGCTTTTAGTCACTCAGGAATATTGTCAGTTAAGTGACTTTTACCTTCATCCAGTGCAACTTTGATTTTCAGACACAGATATCAAGCTGACAAAATGTGTCATCACTGACAGACTTCAAAGGTTTGTGGGTATTTTTCTCCCATATCCCACAATTCCAAAAGAACATGGCACCTTTATCTGTATATCATTTTAGCAAGGTACATATTCATGATAGTTACTAAAAAGGTTTACGAAACTGTAGTTTAAAGTACCTTATTAAACAGGAAACCATGAACAAATTAATATAAATATGATTAAAATGAAGATATTTTCTTGTATATTCTTATTGACGTTTCTGTTGATATGACCCCTACAGTATCTGAGTATTCCAAGTGTCACTACATGTAAAGTAAGAGTGTTATTGTGATCAGACCTTGTTTAGTCAAATAATGATAAGTATCATTCTTGAGAATGTAAGCAAAAGAGAAACATATTTATGTGGTGCTTTGCTCCAGGGACCTCCAAAAATGCTCCTCACAAGCTAATAATAATAATATATTGTACTAAGGCTGTGTGACAGGGTGTCATCCTGCTCCTATCTCTTTTCTAGCCACAAACGGCACAGAGACCTTCTTCACCTGATGGAATTTATGGACAGTGTTCTCCCCACCACCCTTATAAACTTGTGCAGTACTTTCTTCCTGGGCCTTTTCCACTTTCTGAATGAATGGATTAATTAGCCTGATAGCTCTTTTAAGCCTACCCCCAATCTATCAATTAGGCAAAGGTTTGCCCCTCAAGTGTACTTTGGGGCAATTTAATTGGTGATTCAGTGATCAGAGTGCTGGTACAGCTGTTGTTGGTCAGCAGTCTGCCACAGTTTATTAACAGACAACAAGAGCATAAACAAACAAAAGAGGGGATTGAATAAAGGCTGGGTTCTCAGATATGCCAAATTTGGACCCATCACAACTGAAAAGAGCAGAGGGGAAAAGATGGCTATAAATCACTTTTTATTGTCCTCCAATAGTGGGCCAGCCAGTGGCTGAAATACAACTGATATAACTTAGAACAGACTAAATGCTGCTCTAAACTTCATTGGCTGCATGAGGCCTGGGCAGGACCAGCGCACATCCATATGCCATACTGACACTTCTCTGAGCCTCCATCATTTTATGTTGCCATGATCCATGCCACAGCTCAGAGCCCAGTGATCCCAAAGGAAACACTGTACTGATCCTAGATCAGCAGAGCACCATGCACTCCACTCCAAACTGTTCATAATATTAGTTGCTGGTATTTGCTTCAGATTTGGGGGCTGTCTGTAAACAAGGACTGGCCTGTCTCCCAAGGTCTGTGAGAGGATAGGTTGTAGATCCTTGATGTTGAGCTGAAGAGGTTTTAGTTGGGGACTGTAGGTGACAGACAGCCCCCCAAACTGAAGCAAATACTCACCAGCATCTACATACTAAACAACCAAAAATACTAACCATCAAATTAGGCCTGAATAAAGACTGGGAGTGGATGGGTCACTACAAAAACTAATTTCCCCCTGCAGATACTCACAACTTCTTGTTAACTGTTTGAAATGGGCCACCTTGATTACATTGGCCTCATTAGCACTACAAATGTGATTTCCATCCCTTCTAGTCAACTGTTGAGAATAGCCCACTTCCACCTTAATTGAATTGGCCTGTTAGCACTGACCCCCCACTTGGTAAGGCAACTCCCATCTTTTCATATGCTGTGTATTTATACCTCTCTCCTGTATTTTCCACTCCATGCATCTGATGAAGTGGGTTTTATTCCATGAAAGCTTATGCCCAAATAATTTTTTTAGTCTCTAAGGTGCCACAAGGACTCCTCATTGTTTTTGCTGATACAGACTAACACAGCTACCACTCTGAAATTTGTAACCTCAGTTACTTCAATGATTCACACCTAATGTTAAGCAGATGCTTCACTCAAACAGGGCCTTTGATAGCTTGCTCTTCTGGCTTTCTGGATTTGTCAAATATTCAAATCTCATGGAAGTTTCACATAGCTGAAGGTGAGTGTGATGGGTTTGGTCACAGAAACCCACTTGGGACAGTCACCTGATGTGCTGGAATTACCTCTGAGCCCGTTTTCCCAGCTAGCTTGGGACTCCAGAACCCTGCCTTGTTGAGCCAGACACGCTAGTCTGCTGCAACGCATTCCAGGTCTGAACCAAGCCCCCAAAGTGGCAGACTTTAACCAAAAACTGCCCAGCAAGTCACTTATCTCCAGTACCCAGACATCCAGTTCCCAATGGGATCCAAACCCTAAATAAATCTGTTTTACTCTGTATAAAGCTTATACAGGGTAAACTCATAAATTGTCCATCCTCTGTAACACTGATAAAGAGAGATGCACAGCTGTTTGCTCCCCCAGGTATTAATCACTTACTCTGGGTTTACTAATAATCAAAAGTGATTTTATTAAATATAAAGAGTAGGATTTAAGTAGTTTCAAGTAAAATAACAGACAGAACAAAGTAAGTTACCAAGCAAAATAAAACAAAACATGCAAGACTAAGCCTAATACATTTAAGAAACTGAATACAGATAAATCTCACTGTCAGAGATGTTCTAATAAGCTTCTTTCACAGACTAGACTCCTTCTTAGTCTGGACCTAATCCTTTCCCCTTGTAGTTCTTGTTAGTTCCAGCTCAGGTGTTAACTAGAGGATTTCTCATGACTGGCAGCCCCCCTTGTTCTGCTCCACTGCTTTTATAGCTTTGGCCCAAGGCAGGAATCCTTTGTCTTTATGGCTTCCCACACCTCCTTCTAAATGGAAAAGCACCAGGTTTAAAATGGATTCCAGTATCATGTGACATGGTCACATGTTCTGTGAGACCCCTAGTCTCCATTATTCCAGGGCTGGTCAGCACGTACCCCAGAAGGTTTGCAAGTAAACAGAGCTATTTACAACCAATTGTTCTAGGTAATGGGAACCATCAAGATTCCAAGCCACCATTAATGGCCCACACTTTGCATAGTTACAGTAGGACTTCAGAGGAATACTTCATATTTCTAGTTTCAGATACAAGAATGATACATTCATACAAATAGGATGAACACACTCAGTAGATTATAAGCTTTGTAATGATACCTTAAAAGAGATCTTGTGCATAAAGCATATTCAAATTACATTATATTCACACTCATAAGCATATTTCCATAAACATATGGAGTGCAACATCACAGTGAGATCCCACTCCACTTCTAGGATGGCAATCTTCTTACTGACCACACGATCTATGTTCCTTCAGCAAGACTTGTTTGAAATGATGTTGTCTTTCTAAAGACTTTCCTGTTTCACTGCTAAAAAGGGATATTCAGCAAGTGATGCTCATTTAAGGCACAATGCTTCTTCATAGAAACAGAATGATCTACAGAGAGTTATGATTACAAATGGCCAGGACGGTATATGTATATACCTTGTTGGGCTCATTAATCTTCATCAGTGTATGCTGTCCTCACAGTTGTATGTGGGAGAGCATGAAAGGTTTATATTTCAATGATGCATCTCAATTGAAAATCTTCATTCCATTTGGAAAAATAAAAGACATATATTCAAACTAATGCCGAGCCTGTAACACATTTCCATATACAAGATATATTAATAGCAACATATTTTGACTGTTTAATATTATCTAAATAATGAAAAGGTCAGTTGTTCTTTTTAGTCCATAAAAAACAAATACTTCAGCAAAAAGGAAAATATATTTTTTACATAATTAAATGGTTTTTTGTGTTCACTGACCTCTAATTTTCTGTAGTTATTTTCCTTTTGGGAATCTAAGAAAATCAAATGAGATAATTTCAGTCAAGTATATTCTCCAGGAAGGGTTGAAATCTTTCTCTAAACTGGAGAAAATAATTTTTTTCTAAGATCCTTTCATCCTTCTGTCAGATGCTGCCAAATGATCCAGCAATAAAACAGACCCCATATTTTGACAAGTAGAAAGTTCACTTTAAATAAATTAATTTCACAGAAACATGGGTTTCTTGATTTGAGATTCTAAAGGATATTTCCCTATGAATCTATTCTTCACTTTGCAAATCATTTGGATTCCATTGATTTATTCAGTGGCAATCAAAATGTAATGCCACCAGAACTGCAGATCCCTTATCTAATTTGGTGATAAGTTTACTTTTTTTCTAGCAGAAATGTACTTGCTGAAGTCAGAAATTTCCCACAAGAGTACACATTCATGACACATAAAGCCTGATAATAAGCCTCTCATTCATTGGGGCATTCAGTGAGCACTACAAAGATAAAGAGTGAATTATGAGACTATCCTGTAGGTATAAATTGTACTGGACTGAGTATTTAGGAGTTCCCAGGGAGAGTATGCAGGAGAAGCAGCTGTTCTACCATTTCAAGGGGTACAGTGAGTGCTTCTCTCCACTCTTGGTCAGATGTGCTGGCATAACTGATGGGAACTTTCTGTTTCCTTTCAGGTAGGTAGTGCCAGACTTATAATAAGGATTGTGCCCAGACATGCTTTCTTCTTCCCATTTGAAAAGAAGATTTGTTCAGAGATAATAAATCAGGTTAAAAAATTTTGTGCTACTTTTGACCATTTACTCGCCACGGAAAGACATGTTTTGAACATGGTATGAAAGCTGGGGGGTTTCTTCAGTTGTATAATTGGCACTTGCCATGATAACCCTGCCACAGCAATACATCACTTGTGTTACATTACTGAGATTCTCTTTGCAGGCTTGCAGTGGGGCAGCTTGTGGTTTCTTCAGTGTGAAAAAAAATATTTGCTTGTCAATTTGAGCAATTTTGATCATATTTTGCTTGTCCTACAGCCTTAAAAATGGCAGGTTGACTTTAAATTGGTACTATGTGCTTTTAAAGCCTTTAATGATGTAGTGCCTTGGCTAATATTCAAGAACTTGCTTCTTGAGACTTCCCTTGATGGGTACCTGTGCTCGGGCATTACCTAATTCTCTACCCCCCATCATTCAGCAGACTGTTGCACCTGGCATGTAGAAGATCCATGAATGTGGAATTCACTTTCCTTCCCATCTGTCTCAGTTCCCGTCTCTTCACCTTTAAAAACAACATGTCCAGGCTTTTTTGCCTTTTTTTTCCATTTCAGAGTTGTTTTGCGTTAAGACCACACTTAGCCCTATATTGACCATTTTCTGTTTACTACTTTCCTCATCCCTTCTTTCTATCTTGGAACCCCTCATTTATTTTCTGCGGTGTGAATTTCAAGACTTTTAAAGGGTTGCATGTTTGTTTTATTTTACTTTTTTTGTGTGGTATTGTAACATTCTCCAAGATCCTTAGGGTCAGGGCACTTTCCAATTTCAACTGCTATAATTATTTTGTATACTAAATGTGATGCATACCCAAAATGAAGGCAGTTGGACATTTAGCCCTAAATTAATCTTGCTGCATCTCAGATTTCTATTCTGTAAATGGGCATAAAAGCATCTATCTGACTCATAGGAAGGCTTAGTTTATCAGGGCCTGATGCTGCACCACTGTCATTGACTTCGCTGAATGGAAGATCCCAACCTGAATGTTTCTAATGTTTTTTTCGCTCCTCTGACACAACAAGTGCTACATATTTTCAAGTACAGCACTATTAAAAATCATTAAAAAGAAAGTGCCACAGGGGAAACAAATAAGCCACAAGAGAAATGTAACTATTTCCTGAATCCCAATGGCTTTGAAATTCTCTTTCAATACTATCAAAACTTATTTTGTAAACTTTTCCCTTGACTTTTTAAGACAGATAGATGTATCAAGATCTGCACTGTTTGAGCTGCAGTTAAAATGGATTTACTGTAATTTACAACTAAATTTAAGACAAAAGTAGATGGGAGATACACCTCAAATACAAAAGCAAAAAGAAGTCTCTGGGGAAGGAACAACAATCAAAGTAATCTAAATAAATCAGAAACTTCACATCTAATGTTCTCAGGAGAGGAGCTATATGCTTCAGTGACATTGTTCAATGATCTTCGAGCTACCGGATGCTGAAAAATCATTACTTTCCATTTTAAAATGTTTCTTTCCCAAGATAAATGTAGGAATGTTTTGTAATGATTTATAGGTATACTGAACATTGCCCAGATTTATTTTTGCTATAAAGATGTCTCATGAAATCTAGTCTTCTAAAACTATCTAGATTGAAAGACTTTGATTCAAAGGAAGCTTTAAAAAGGCTCTGAGTTTAAAGGGCAATAGAAGGAAAGATTTTTGGACAGCATATAATGAACTTCACTAACCATCCGAGAAGGTTGAAGAAAGTACAATGTGCAAAGGTCACGAAGGCCAGAGTCAACTGGAGTGATAGCTTTTTCTGAGCTTTTTTTTTTTTTCTGTCTGGTCTTGCAGTTGATTTCTTGGTCTTGGTGGATTCTCATGTTGCTTTCTTCTTAATCTCTTGTTTCTTGGACTCTGTTTGCATCTGTCTAGTGGCAGATAAATAACTGATTTTTAGGTTCAGCCACGAACCCTCCTCTGAGTCAGGCAGAGAGAAGATTTGAATCCATCTCCTATGTTCAATGTGAGTGCTTTAATTACCAGGCTACAGGGCCATTCTCACTTGTTCTCTTTAGCCCAATGAATATTTAAGGAGTTATACCGAGTGTAAGAGCTTCAATAGCAGAGATTCAGACCTTGTCTATACTACATAAACAAATCGACCTCGGTTAGGTCGATGTACAGCCACTGCAGTAATTACTGCAGTTTTTCATGTCCACACTACCCTCCTTTTGCTGGTAGTGCGCCTCCTCACCAGGAGCACTTGCACTGACTTAAGGGGAACACTGTGGGGGGCTGAGAGCCTGGGCACTCTGATCCACATAGAACTCGCAGCTGGGAACCCGGCTGCCTGGCACTGAAAGCCAGAGCTCCCTGCTGGGAGCTTGACAGGGAGCTGGCAGGTGACGTAAGTAATGCAGTGTCTATGCAAAAAAGAAAAGGAGTACTTGTGGCACCTTAGAGACTAACAAATTTATTTGAGCATAAGCTTTCGTGAGCTACAGCTCACTTCATCAGATGCAGTAGCTCACGAAAGCTTATGCTCAAATAAATTTGTTAATCTCTAAGGTGCCACAAGCACTCCTTTTCTTTTTTGCGTATACAGACTTACAAGGCTGCTACTCTGAAAAGTGTCTATGCAGACACTGAGTTGCCTGAACGACATCAACCTAAGCACTACACCTCTTCTGGAGGTGGAGTTATTAGGATAGTGTAGTGGGGGATTCACACTGGTGGGAGCAACACTGCAGTGTAGACACTTAACAGAATTAGGTTGACATAAGTTGACCTAACTCTGTAGTGTAGACCTGGCCTCAGAGTACGCCACTCCATAACTCTTACAGCCCAATGGTTACAACACTAACATAGACAGGGAGAGACCTGTGTTTGAGTCCCTGTTCCAGAATGGGCATTCAAATCTGAGTTTTCCACATCCCAGACAGATGCCTCAGTCAATGGCTTAGAAGAATATAAAGGGGACAACACACACTCACTCCTTCAGCTGACCGTGAAAAATATTTTTCCAGCTGAAACTATCAGGTCAAATTCACAAATAGTTTTGAGCCAACTGGAACTGCATCTTTTGGTGAATAAACTATGTCTGGAAAGTATCAGGGGGTAGCCATATTAGTCTGTATCCAAAAAAACAACAAGGTGCCACCGGCCTCCTTGTTGTTTTTATGTCTGGAAAGTTTCACCTAGCTCTACGTCCATCCTTATGATGTATACAGGATACTGTACATATCTCCTTCTGACCTTCCTTAACTCCCTTCCATTGCTCTGATTCCTATTTCCATCTATTTTCCTTGTGTAATTCAGATTGATAGTGATATTTCTGGAAGCAATCAGACTGTACAGAAGAATTTTGGCATTACAATAACTGTCACAAGCCCCCAGAACAAACCTCACAACCAAATGCAAAATTGCTGGCAGTGGTGCATAGGCATTCACAACACCTTTGGAGTTGCACTTGCTTGGCAGAAGACTAGCCACCGTGTTATCTGCCAACACATCACTCTGGATTATTGCCAATGTAGGCAGCAAGTGATGGCAAAGTTTCTTCACTGTCAATCTTTCCAGAACTATCCCAGAATGATCCGATGCACCATCCAGTGACAGTTTGGAAAGTATAGGGCACTGGCTCCATTACCTGTCAAGCTGGCTCCATGAAGACTGAGAATATCCCTGGCTGTTGTAGGTTTTGCCTGCCCTCTCTCAACTTCCTTGTTCTGCCCAAATTCCCAAGAGCAACTGAGGTGTCATGCATGCTCTCAGCTCAGCCAGCCTCAAACCAGCCCATATGCACACACTCCAGCCTCCACATCAACAACAAAGGACAAAAAAAGCAAACTGCAGTGTTTATGTTTTTCTTCAGGAATTCCTCTGATGAACATAAAGGATAAAATTCATTGATATGTGAGTAGGTAGACACACACACACACACACACACACACACACACACACCCCTTGTTCATATCTCGCAAATTCCTGAGAGTTTGAAAAAAAGAAGAGGCAGTGGAAATTTCAAGAGCATCTACGTGACTTAGGACAGCAGTTCTCAAGCTGTGGGTCAGAACCCCAAAGTGGGTTACAACCTCATTTTAATGGGATCGCTAGGACTGTCATTAAACTTGCTGGGGCCCAGCATTGAAGCCAAAGTTCAAGTCCCACCACCCAGGGCTGATGCCCTCAAGCTTCAGCACCCCTTAAGGTGGAGGGTTCAGGCTTCAGTCCCTCTTCCTGGGGTCTTATAGTAATTTTTATCAGAAGGGGATCATGGTGTAATGAAGTTTGAGAAACCCTGACTTCGGAGCATGAGTCC
The DNA here is from genome assembly GCF_009764565.3 of Dermochelys coriacea. Taxonomy (NCBI): domain Eukaryota; kingdom Metazoa; phylum Chordata; order Testudines; family Dermochelyidae; genus Dermochelys; species Dermochelys coriacea. Next base: position 126,683,549 of record NC_050068.2, on the reverse strand, counting down.
AATTGGCTTTCAATGGTATTTGTGCTCCTAAATCACTTAGGTACTCTTGAAAATCTCACTGAGGATCATTACTTAACAGATACACATCAAGGCTGCCCCTATGCCATTATATTCCCAAGTAAAGCCACTTGCCTCTGCAAGGTGCTCCCGCATCCACTCATCACTCCCTGTCCCGTCCTCATTCCCCATGATGAACAATAAATCTCTCAGGTCCCCACAACAGTAGTTGAGAGTGGTGTGGGTGGAATTCAGTGGATTGCATGGAAGGAACTGGAGGGATGGCCTCCCTCCAAATGAAAGCTTGAACCCTCCCACCTCTGATTCCTAGCAGGAGACAAAAAAGCTAAAGAGATTAGACAAAAAGAAACAAAAATACAAAGCATAAAACAAGTAAAAGCAACAGTAACCACACAATTAAAACTGAAAGAAAAAAAATGAATTAAAAAAATAAGTTCTGTATCCCATCAAGCTCCCACAACTGAAGCTTTTGGTGCTTGTCCTAGTATACTCCAAGAACCAAGCATACAGGCAGGTTGGCAGCAGATGCTGGGTGCTGCTAAATCTCCACAACAATATCTGCTTGTGCGAGGATTTAAATCAGCTTTCCCTCTGCCTTTCCCAAGATGCAGGGGAGACCATTCAAAACAGGAAATGGACCAAACCAAAAAAGTGAATTCTGGTCTATTGAAAAACAAAGTAAAATTGTGATTACTTAAAATTCTCAGGGGTTTTCTTGTTCTGCTTGGAGGAGAGGGCTTATGTATGGAATGGGGAACATAGTCACTTTGCAGACAGACAGCCTAAAGCAAGATGGGGTGAGTTGTGCATCTCTGTTTTTAGGGAGCAGCCTGCTTTGTTTCTCTCTGGTTTTGAGTTCTGGTGCGTTATTCTAAATTCTAAGAAAAAAAAGTAGTGTTATATTGCAATCTTCCAGCAAGAATGTGTTTTTATCTAACTTCTGTCTCTGTAAGCTGTGAACAGAATACATCAAGTTCAAATAGGCATCATATGTCAAAGACAATATATACTTGCTCCTGGAAGATACTGCAGGGATTGTGGGATAGCCTCAACAATCCATAAATATAGGCAGTGCTGTGTGGACACTGTAAACTGAAAACAGGATTTTCTAGTGTAGATATTTTGCACCATTACCTCTTGCACTCATACTGGTGCAACCTGCAATGATACAATTTTCTGAGGAGATTCTTTGTTATCCAACTGCAAGATTCAGGGGTGATGGAGAAACAGGGTTTTCTGATCCAAAGTGAGGATACAAAGATACATAAGACAATATATTAAACATGTTTTTATTTAAGATAAACAGATGATGTGAAAGTGGTGAAGAAGATACAGATATAGATAGCACAATGAACAATAGGGCTGAACTATTTAGAATAAATCTTAGAACGCTGTCTTCCACCCTACCATGCAGACATCAAGGACTCTTCAGTATACTGTCTATTTCCTACTGTCCATTTACTGGGTTATATAGTATAAATCCTATAACATTTTCCCTATGCTTCAAATGTAGCCAAAAATAGTAACCTCAAATGATCTTCTGAACTCCAGCTCAGTGATTTTCTGTTCTTCCTGGATCTCCAGTAAGATCAGTCAGAGTGGGGGGAGGGATAGCTCAGTGGTTTGAGCATTGGCCAGCTAAACCCAGGGTTGTGAGTTCAATCCTTGAGGGGGTCATTTAGGAATCTGTGGCAAAAATTAGGGATTGGTCCTGCTTTGAGCAGGGGTTTGGACTAGAGGACCTCCTGAGGTCCCTTCCAACCCTGATATTCTATGAAATTAGAAAAAAAAATCAATTAGACTTCTAAAGTCAATCTAGCATAATCACACAGTGGTAATAAAAGAAGCCAAGTTTTAAGGAGAAAACTAAAGCAGGTTATTATGTTGTCAATAAAAAGATGACATAATATGAAAGGATGGTGTGATTGCATAGGGAATATTGCATTCAGTTTTGGTGACTTTACTTCAAGACAGAACAGCAGAAACAGAACAGGTCAAAAGAAAGACAATTAAAATTAAATAGACAATTAAAAGGTTAGAATGGTTTCAGAGTAGCAGCCGTGTTAGTCTGTATTCGCAAAAAGAAAAGGAGTACTTGTGGCACCTTAGAGACTAACAAATTTATTAGAGCATAAGCTTTCGTGAGCTACAGCTCACTTCATCGGATGCATTTGGTGGAAAAAACTTTTGTTTTCACATCCGATGAAGTGAGCTGTAGCTCACGAAAGCTTATGCTCTAATAAATGTTAGTCTCTAAGGTGCCACAAGTACTCCTTTTCTTTTTGAAAAAGTTAGAAGTTTCTCACTTCCAGACTGATGCTTAGGCTACTAGATCATGCTGCCTTTCACAGTGCAGAACTTCCCTACTTGTAACCAGAAGCTACACAATCTAATCAGGAGAGGAGTAACTGAACTACAAGCAACTAGCTAGGACCCACCTAGAAGCTTGTGGTAATTCTCACACCATCACAGGAAAACTGGCTGCCCCCAACTGCGTCACAGTTGTGAATTGTTCTGGGGTCAGTTCCTCCGGGCATGCAGGGAACCAGAGCCTAGAGTTTCATGGACCACAAAGGCCAGCACTGGGTGTCTGTAGAGGATGTGTGAATAACTGTGTTTTTCAGCAAAAAGAAAAGGAGTACTTGTGGCACCTTAGAGACTAACAAATTTATTTGAGCATAAGCTTTCATGAGCTACAGCTCACTCCATCGGATGCATGTTTTTCAGGGATAATCATGGTTACGAACTTCCATTCCCAGTGAAATCAGCTTTTTTTATTTTAAGTAGAGAAAGAGACAACTACAAACTCACTTCTGAGATTAAAAAATACAAAGAACCATTTATTCTAACCAAACAAGTATTGTTACGTTTGAGATATTCATAAATCATTATTGATTACATTTCCCCTCTGACTAATTAGCTCTATATACTCCTAATTAAAATGCAATGAATACAAGAAACAGGTGCCTAAGGGAATTCAGGAATAAACTTTATTTGATCAGGTATCCTGTCCAATAAGGATATCTCTCCACGCAGCAGTATAATCTATTTCCTCTCACATAACAAAATAGCAACAATATTGTCCATTTTTGCACTGGAAATATCAGTTGAAAAATATAATCTGCTCAGGCAGGAAAGGCTGAATGGACTAATTCAATTAGTGTTAAACACTCACATTTAACTCTACATTGAGTAGAATCAATATAATTAAATTAGTTTACAGGAAAAAAAACATGTCTCACAGCCATCATTTGGATTTAGAAATCATCCCGTCCTTATCTACACAAACAAGTGCAAAACCATACACAGGATGTCATACAAAGTTATTTATGAAAACCACACTAACTGTATATTAACTATGAAAACATATGAGACCTGAAGAAGAGCTCTATGTAGCCAGAGGTGGATTAAGTTTTCATGGGGCCCTGGGTCAGAGCAAGTGGGAGATCCATCCCCACCCCTTCTGCCTGCAGTCCCGCCCCTGCTCTGCCCCTTCCCCCACAGCCCTGCCCTGTTCCACCCTGATCAGCCCCATTCTGCCACCCCAATACGGCGCCACAACCTTGCTCCTTTCTGACACACACACCACCACACACACTGCAGCCACAAGACCGGAGAAGCTCTGCCCCACCATGGCCCCAGGCCGCAGCGCGGAGTGAGAGCTCCCACCGCCTTGAGGCTGCAGCTGGGAGCTAGAGTTCCTCCAGTGCTGAAGCCATAGACATAGTTTGACTGCTATATCTGGGGGGAAAGCACATCCATTCACATGCATGAACGCACATGTGTATCCTGAAGCCAGTCCCCTTGGTTCACTGGCTCTCTCCTGGGATGCTGGTGCTAATGGGAGACAGGATGGCATAATGAGAGAGCCCCAGCTACTGCTGGTGGCCACTTCAGCACCAGCCACTGCAGTGATGTCACTGCTCTGGTGCTGCTGTGGCTGCCTCCCTGCTGGGGCTGCTGCTGCCCAGAGAATGACACATGCTGGGCTCCTGCTTCCCATCCCGCCGCCCATTCCCATATCCCCTTTTCTTCCCCATCCCCTCCCGCTTCCTCACAGTTGTATAGGAAACAGGCGGGCACCAGGAAGGTGGCAGAAGGTGGCATCCAGCTGCTGAAGCAGGACCTGGAATCCCTCCGTCCTGCTCCATCTGCTCCCTGTGAGCCAAAACCTGCCGGGGGGGGGGGCAGCATTGGAATGACAAAGCTCCCTTCCCTCCTCCCAGGGTGTGCAGAGCAGGGGAGTGGGGTCAGGTCATGGGGGTGCCATTCCCCCACCCGGTGCTCCTGCCAGGGAGTGGGGTTGACGTACGGGAGTGCCCATTTTTCTGGGGCCCCCCAACTGGCCGGGGCCCCTGGTCATGGACCCTGCCAGCCTAGTGACTATTCTGCCATTGTGTGTAGTTCAACAGCTTGTCTCTTTCACCAACAGGAGTTGGTCCAATAAAAGATAATACCTCCTCCATCTTGTCGCATTAAAACACATTAACATAACTAAAATATAATTGGAGGTCATGGGTGCCCATTGTTTTGTGAAACTGTAGGGTGAAGATATGTGAGCTATGGGCAGTGGAAGAAAAATATGAGATTGAGAAGGGGAACTGATGAATGGATTGTAGATTCTATTGTTTTGTACCTCCTGTTGCCATTTGCGTATATGCCAAGGGAGTGTAATGCATTCTGATTTGGTAATGTTTGACACTCACTTAGCACAGGTGCAAAAAAATCTATGCAAGGTGCAAACAATGAAGAATCAGGTCTGAGCACTGAGTGACTTCACTTATTTCATTGCTGTATGGGGTGAGATATCCAGTATAGCAACCTTATCTCTAAGTTAACAATTTTGGTGTGCATGAGAGGGAATTGATTAATATAATTTGTTTTAGAATTAAGTTTTCTCTACTAGAAAGTTGCATCCGTTTAACAAAACATGATTTTAAAAAGATTTAGTTAACCAGTGTGAAGCCCTATTTTAGATATACTTAAATCAGTTTAAATCTTGCATATGAAATTCAGTGAAACTTGAGAACCTAACTTCTTTAAACTGCTTTCAAAAGCCCAGGCTAAACACAGAATTAAAGACCATAAAATGTAATGGACAGTTTACTGCAATTGTCCTTCCTTCCCTCACCTGAATACAGTGTGTTCTCTTCAGACAAAACTGTGTTCAAATCTGTGTCCATACCATCAGGAAAAGTAAACAAATAGCTCGCCTGTGTTTGCATTTAAAATTTGACACTTCACCCATGGGGATTCTTAACATTTTGGCCACAAGACAGATGAGCGAGACAGTTCCTCATTTAAATAAGCTTGGGAACACAAGATGCAAAGGAAGCATCAAAAGTGGCCAAGTCACACTTACCTCAAGAGTTCTTTAGCATCCTGACCTCCTAGTTCAGCATCACAAATTATCCGTTTTCATAATTAACTTATTCCATCGACTGCACAGTACATGAACAAGGAACACGTTCTTCTAATCAGTGCTCAGCTGGAGTTTGTCTGCTCTGGAGGAAGTTGAGGAAGGCAAGACCGCCTGCCCTGGAGAGCTCTTTGGGGATTGGAAGGAGGGATCACTCTGCTACTGAACCCTCAACTTCATTGAAACCATTTTCCTTCTGACCAATTAGGAATATGGGGTGGCCCACAGTTTGTTCTATTTTGCTTCTTTTGGATTCAAATTTCTGTCACAGAGACAGGTCCACAGATCCTCAATGTGGGCCATTGCCTCTTTATAGCTGTAGGGGGCAGAATAAAAGCTGATTGGATGGTTGATGAGGGACTAGCCCCCCACCTTCCAAAGACCCCCTTGGTTTTGTTCTGCATCCCATAGCTACTGGCTGGGCATGGTATCTATTACCTACTGTGTGTGAGAGACAACTTTTGTTAATTAGTAATTTGGACAACACATTTGCTCTAATTTGATCAGTCATCCACCCCCCCCCCCCCCAAAAAAAAAAAAAAAGTCTTGAAGAGGCAGTTTGTCTTTCCCTGTCTGGAGTTACCACATCTGGCCCCACAACTTCTCCGGTAATGGGCTAGAAGGATGGCTGAGAAGAACCTAAAGAAGAGGAGACTGGGGCTGTTTTCCTCCTGCTCTATACCCTTGCCAGAGGATGCAGAATGAGAGGTTTGAGTGTTGTGCACTCCACGTTCCTCATCAGTCTAGACCAGGAAGGATTTGCTTTGGCCCCTTTCTCTGACCCAGGAGAGTCCACAGGAGCTAGCAGGAGTTCCCTACCAAAAGGGAGTCTGACAGCTGGGCTGCAGTACTCTGGAATGATATCAGGAAGATGAAGGCAGTTACATGAAAGGGCCTTGGCCTGGTGAAGGGAAACCATAACCGGTCCAGCTGTCATAGATGGAACAAGCAGCGCTCAGTAAGGCACTTTCCGGCTCACCCCCCCCACACCACAGGTTACATCATCCTCCCATCCTTTCCCTCATCAGGCAATTCAGTCTCAATCCCTTAACTCCAGGAAAGTTAGGAATATGCACAGATGGGAGAAGAAGGGAATCTTCCCAGAAGGAAGAAATTCCCACTTGGGCTAGAGAGCTCCTGAATTTGGCACAAAAAGCTCCTTCACCTCAAGGACCTCCATCTTGTGATCCTTAGGCAGTAGCTGCGATGTTCCCTTACAGGCCTTTTATCCACTCTCACAAGGAGAAGGGGGGAAAAAAAAGATGTCTGTTAGCAGAAGCAGTTCACAGGACTCATCATCTGGCTCAGTTTTCCAATCTCCCACCACTCCTCCTGCTGCTGCAGGAGGGCTTTACCAGACCTCCTGCTCAGAGCAACACAATAACAAAACAAAAAAAACCCCAAAGGATTCTAAGAATTCCTGGGCTATTATTTTGCCTGTGG